>NW_007731562.1:108797-119626 GCF_000696425.1 Galeopterus variegatus
ATAATGACTTGGGCACACATGCATTTTCTTCCTTTCTTACTGCAGAGCTCTAGTGCTTTTTGTTTGATTAATTGCCTAAGCTACCTGACTGGCTTGAAGGGAAATTTATGTTTTTTTTTTCGCGCGAGGAAGGCTCTGACCCGGCTGCGAGCGGCGACGACGGCGGTGGCGGTGGCGGGAGCATGGCCCAGAACATCCAGTTATCAGGCAGCTGGGCGATGTTGCTCATGGGCCCCAACGTGGGAGTCAGCTCCGGGGCTGGAAGCCACCCCACAGGATTCACAAAATCACCAGCCGGCTTAGCCATGCCTCCTACTAGGTCTGGAACCTAGCACGCGACTGTGGAACAAGCCTTAGGCGTCACTTCCGTTACCGCTAAGTACTCGGCTCAGCCAACTACAGCCTGTACGTCATCGGTCGGCGCCGGAAAAGCTTTCAGCATTTGCGGCGGGTCGCGGGCAGCCTTTTGGGTAGATTTGACGTGCGTGGATAGAGTTGTATGCGTGACCAGGGTCCGCCATCGCACATGGCGAGGGACCTGATCGGGCCGGCGCTGCCGCCTGGCTTCAAGGCCTGCGGGTCAGCGGAGGACAAGGAGCGGGACCCGAGCCCAGGTAAGCGGCAGCGTGTACCTTACTCGCCCGGCCCCTTCTCCCTCTCTCTGGCCTGGCCCTGGTCTCTGAGGAAGGGTCTGAGGCCTAGGAGGCAGGAGGAGAGGGGAGTGGGCGCGGCCCGACCGGAGCTAAACTTCCCTTCCCCAGTCGTGGCAGTGGGGAAGAGGCGGGGGGCGGTGGCGGCGTTCCTCAGAAACCGAGCTTTGTTCTGGTAGTATAATGATGATACATTCCCGTTTAGCACTTAATATGAACCGGACGCTCTGCTGATTGATCGATACACATTCAGTCATTTAATCCTCCCTGCAACTGTATAAGGAAAATACTATTATTCCCATGTTACAAATGGGGACACCGACTCGGTGCACAGCTTGTAAGTGGCGGAGCCCAAATTAGAACGAAGCCGGACTCCTAACCTCTGTGCCATATTGCCTTCTGACATACAAAACCTTGTAGAAGATCCTAGGCTCTCTCGCCCCCGACCTGCCTTTCCTAGGCTTTCGTTCTATCAGGATTCATTGCATCTGAGTTTCTGCACGGTTCTTCAGCGCTCTGTTCTTCTTCTGGCCTCCCTCTCGTCGCACTTCTAGACATATCCATCAATCTCTTACCCATCCTTCAAGGCCAAACTTAAATGTCACCTCAGAGAAACCTTTTTAAACCCTCCCAAGCATTGTCACTCCCTCTTTACCCTCAGGGGCTTTTTCCTACTTAATTACACTACGTATTTAGTACACTGTATTTGAATAATTTATCGACATATCTGTCTCCACCATTGCACTATGGTCTTCACCTTACCACATAATAGGCACCTCGTATATACCAGACAAATGCCTCTCAGACTCATCCATGCATTATTTATCTCCTTAAATGTTTGTTCTCATTTGCAGACTGGGATTGACAGTATTTAGTTGAAGAAGAGTAAAGCTGAAAGAATAATCCTACCATTTCTGAATTTAATTTTCCTTCTTTGACTATCCAAAGGCCTGTTTCCACTAGAGGTTTCCTTGCAGATCTCATTTCTATTATCGCCATTAAGAAATTATGCTTTTATTTTTAACACGGAAGTTTCTGTTCAACAAAGTTTGAAGAAAAATGTGGTTAACCAGGTTGTCTAGTTGGGTTCCTACATATATGTTGTTTCTGATTTACCATATTCTCTGATTTTAAACAAAGGGAGGATTCACAATTAGGCAACCACCATCTCCTGGATAGATACTTCTGTTGTGATTTGCTTTCATCATTCTACCAGCATTCACTGCAGATACTCTTTTCTCTCTCCTCTCTCTCTTCTGTTTCTTCTGTGTGTGTGTGTTCTCCCCGCCCCACTCCCTGCCCGCTAACTCTTAACAGTGTATATGTATGATATGTGTATCCCCCACTACCTTGAAGGAGTTTTATAACAACCTCCCTGGCACATAAAAGATTGTTGGTCCATATTTGTTGAATGATTTCATGCCTTCATCAAGCACAATATCTTGCACGTAGTATGTCATTTTTAACACATAATCCACCCCTGCTATAATTACATCCTCTTCATAATCTCTTAGATGGCTGGTCCTAAAACAGCCAAAAAAAAAAAACCCTTCAGATATTTTTTATCTCATTCTTCTTCTATTTGGACTTTTAAGAAGTTTATCAGTACCAATAGCTTTCAGATTCACAGTGTCACCCCATAGAAGCTTCCCTTGGGCTACCTTACAGTTACTACTTGCTCCAACATCCCTCCTACAACCAAAGGGTAACCACTCCTGACTTATGTCACATCACAGATTAGTTTTGCATGCTTTTTGCTTTATGTAAATGGAAAAATACAATACAAACTCTTTTGTAACCAGCTTCATATTTTGCCACCACGTATTTTGTGAGATTTATCCATGCTGATAAGAATTATTATAGATTGCTTATTTCTATTGATATATAGTAGTCCATTAGGTGAATGTTCTGCAATTTATTTACCCATTTTACCGTTGATGGACATTTGAGAAGTTTTCATTTTTAGGCTGTAACATAAAGTGCTTCTATGCATTATAGTACATGTCCTATGGTAGATACTCCCAGCTTCTGAAGTTCTGCCAATGTACCAAAGTTCTCAGCATGTATGAGAGTTCCAGTTGTTCCACATTCTCACTAATGCTTAGGTTTTTCTGTCTTTTCAATCTGATGGTTTGTAGCAGTATCTCATGGTAGTTTTAATTTGCATTTCCCTCGTGACAGATGAAATTGACTGCCTGTTCATATGTTTTTTACTATTTGGATGTGTGTCATGTTCAAGTCTTTTGCTCAATTTTTCATTGAGTTGTCTGCCTTTTCTTACTGATTGGTAGAGTTGTTTATATAGTCTGCATGAGTCATTTTTCAGATATGTGTATTGTAAATATCTTCTCTAATTCTGTGGTTGCCTTTTCACTCTCATTAGTATGTTTTGGTGAACAGAAGTTTTTAGTTTTAATATATTTTCATTTTTAATTTTTTTCTTTTATGGTAGAACATTTTATATCCTGTTTAAGGAATCTGTGTACTCCGGGGTTATAAAACTGTGCTGTGTTTTCTTCTTAAAGCATTATTGTTTCATCTTTCACATTTACATTTGCAATATATGTAGAATTGATGTTTGTGTGTGGTGAGAGGTAGGGATGAAGGGTTTGTTTTTGTTTCTTTTTCTCAATATGGGTATCCGGTTGACTTGGCACCATTTATTGAACAGACCATCCCTTACCCACTGTAATATAATGTCACCTTCCTTATATTCCAAGTGACCATATATGTGCATCTAGTTTTTTTCCTTTTTATCCTGATAAAATATGCACAACATAAGATCTAACACAGTAGCCATTTTTAAGTGCACAGTTCAGTGGTGTTTGGTACATTCACTTTGTTGTGCATCCATCACCACCATCCGTCTCCAGAAATCTTTATCTTGCAAAACTGAAACTTGTATCCATTAACCTGTAACTTGCCATTCACCGTCCCCCCAGTCCTTGGCAACCACCATTCTATTTTCTTGTTTTATGAATTTAACTACTGTAGATAGCTCATATAAGTGGAATCATACAATAGTTGTCCTTTGGTGACTGGCTTATTTCACTTAGCATAATTTCTTCAAACTTCATCTATGTTGTAGCATGTGTTCTAATTTCTTTTCTTTTTAAGGCTGAACAATATTCCATATATGTATATACTGTATAGATTACATTTTGTTTACCTTTCATGTGTTGATGCCCCTTGGGTTGCTATTTATGCTATTGTGAATAATGCTGCTATGAACATGGGTGAAAAAAATATCTGTTTGAGTCCCTGCTTTCAGTCTTTCTGGGTATACACCCAGAAGTGGATCATATATGGTAGTTCTATTTTTAATTTTTCAAAGACCCACCATACTGTTTTTCATAACAGGTGCACCATGTTATATTCCCACCTACAGTGTACAAGGGTTCAATTTCTCCACGTCCTCACCAATGCTTGTTACTTCCCGTTTGTTTTTTTGATAATAGTCATCCTAATGGATGTGAAGTAGTTTCTCATTGTGGCTTTGATTTGCATTTCCCTAATGATTAGTGATGTTGAACATTTTTTCATGTGCTTATTGGTCTATGCATCTAGTTTAAAGAAACTTAAATTTAGAGTCTGATTTGTAAAGTAAAAAGTCTGTAATAGTGCTCTCTCCTCACTGCCTCAAATTTCTAACTATCTAAAAATATGCGTTATATGATATTCTGAAAAGTGACCCTAAGTCAACAAAAAAGGAATAAATAATTTTTAAAATACTTTGATTTAAAAGAAAGTGATGTATTTTGGAAAGCTGCACTCTTCATATTTATACATCAGGAGGCCCATGACAACGGGGTGTCTCAAGAGTGAGTTTGAACTGAGCTCTGAAAGATCAATAAAGTGAACGAAATTAAGAGGTTAGAGGGAGCATTTACACTGAGGGAACAACATATATGAAGACTTTATGGTAGGGAGGAGCATGGTGGGCTCTAGGAACAGAGAAGAGCAGGTAACTAAAGCAGGGAAAGAGAGGGGGAGATGAGATTGCTGCTGTCTGCCTGGATATCCACATTATGGCAGGAAGGCAAATATGAAGTTCTAGGAACAGAGAAGAGCAGGTAACTAAAGCAGGGAAAGAGAGGCGGAGATGAGATTGCTGCTGTCTGCCTGGATATCCACATTATGGCAGGAAGGCAAATATGAAGGACCTCAGCGGCCATGCAAAGGACTTGTGGTCTGTATTTCAAGAGCAGCAGATGTCATCGAAAGTGTTTTGTTTCCTTTTTTCTCTTAACATTTCTCTTCAAGTATAATATGAGTGTATATATGCAGAACCTTACGTGCTGCTAAATCAAAAGGAACTTTTTCAGTTTTTATCTTACTTAAATACTTAGCAGTACAGTATCTGACTATTGCTTACCTCTCTTAAAACTTTCTTTTTTTTTTTGGCTTCTGCGATACCATACTCTATTTTTGTCTTCTCTTTTGGGCTGCTCCTCTTCATCTCTTCAAACGTCTTATCTTCTACTAAACCTTCAGATGTTAGATTATCAAAGCTCAATCCTAGGCCCTCTCCTTTTTTCCCATGTACTCTATTCTTTTTCCTAAGTGATAATATTCCCACCCATGGGTGAAGATTCTTGTATAAAAACTTAAGTACAGGGCCGGCCCGGTGGCGCACTCGGTAGAGTGCAGCGCTTGGGAGCGTGGTGGCGCTCCCGCTGAGGGTTCGGATCCCATATAGAGACCGGTCTGCTCACTGGTTGAGCACCGTGCAGGCGTGACACCGAGGGTTGCGATCCCGTTGCCGGTCGCAGTACGGGCGCGGCACTGAGGGTTGCGATCCTGTTACCGGTCACGAAAAAAGACAAAAAGGAAAAAAAAAAAACTTAAGTACATAGTCAACATCCTCATTCAGTGATTCCCAATCAGACTCCATATCAAAATCTTTAAGAAAGGATATGGGGTTTTAAAAAATCCTTCAATGTCCTATCCACTCTCTCTCTCCTTCTCTTTTTTCCCTTTCAGGGTTTTAATGTATTATACAGACATCTTGCAAGTTCAGAAACAAAAACTGAATTACCCTATCAGTCCCTGGGACTGTTCCAGTTTTAGCACCCAAAATCCCACATCCCAGGAAGCCCCTCAATCCAGGCAAACCAGCACAGTTGGTTGCCCTGTTTCTGTCTTCTGTAGCAATGCACCACTGCTCAAGTTTTACCAGGGGTCTTGTTTAAACGCAGACTCTGATTCAGTAAATCTGGATTGTATGCAGATTGGTCGTGAAAAAACATTTGCACTCCAGTGTTTTTAGCACCATGATCTCAGGGGACATTTCCTAGCACAGTGTATTCAAATGAAGTTACTTTGTCCCATCTCAGACCTGTGTGCTCCCTCCTCCTCTGAACTCTGGTCCTGCTTGTCAGTGATCTCTTTCTGGAGGAGCCAAGTGTGAGGAACACAGGGCAGATATCAGATTGGATTCAGAAATCCCTACCTGAAGGAAATTCTGACACATGCTGCAACATAGATGAACCTTGAGGACATTGTGCTAAATGAAAGAAGTCAATCAGAAGCTCCCAGCTGCTCTTTCTAACATTTCTAACCAGGTCCCAGCTGCTGCTGCTGGTAGTGGTCCTGCTGGGGCCAGCACCACACTGTGAGCTGTGAGGGATGGGAGCACCCTTTAATCTCCCTATTTGCAGTTACTGCACTGGATTATTTGCTGGTTTGCCCCATTAAGCCATGCATTCCCTAAGGAAAGGAGGAAACACGTCCTAAGCCTTCTGTGATTCCCGACACGAGCAGGGAATGTGTGTACCCAGCATAAAGTAGGTGCTCAACAGTTTCCTTTTGGCGAAGTAGAGGAAAGAGTAAAAATTCCTTAAGAATGGCCCAGAATTCATGGCAGAGGGCAGAGGGGTGGGGGGTTGCAGTGTAAAGCCAGGACCAGTACGAAATTGTGATAAAATACATAAGTATATATAACAAAATATATCATCTTAACCATCTTTAAGTGTACAGTTCAGTGGCATTAAGTACGTTCACATTGTTGTGCAACTATCACTGCCATCCATCTCCAGAACTTTTTTCACCTTGCAGAACTAAAACTCTGTACCCATTAAACAACTCCTCATTCCCCCCTATTTCTAGCTCCCAGCAACCACCATTCTACTTTGTCTCTGCTAATTTGACTACTCTAGGTACCGTATATAAGAGGAATCATTCAGTATTTGTCTTTTTGTGACTGGCTAATTTCATTTAGTATAATGTCCTCAAAGTTCATCCATGTTGTAGCATGTGTCAGAATTTCCTTCAAGTAGGGATTTCTCAATCCAATCAGATATCCACCCTGTGTTCCTCACACTTGGCTACCCCAGAAAGAGGTCACTGACAAGCAGGACCAGAGTTCAGAGGAGGCAGGAACACACAGGTCTGAGATGAGACAAGGTAACTTCATTTGAATACATTGAAAATTGACTGCTAGGAAATGTCCCCTGAGATCATGGTGTTAAAAACATTGGGATGCAAATATTTTCTCAGGACCAATCCACACACACTCCAGATGCTGCTCTGTGGAAGCTAAGTGGAACCCTGGCTATCCAGTCTCCTCAGCTGCAATGACCTTCACCTCCACTAATTTCAGCTACATTTGTAGTCACATACTGGACCCTATTCCACCTCCAGAAACTTACATTCAAATTTCATTCTCATCAAGAATCCTTTTATTTATACATCATTTACTCCTATTTCACTTGTTTTTTATGTTTGTTTTTTAACCTCATTGAGCTGTCCAGTCTCTGCGTTCTATCCTTTTTGGCCTCCTCCCCTTAATTACTTCCATCCCTACTCAACTTAGACTCTATGGCCTGTCCATTCATCCACTCTCTTGCCAGTGCTTTCAACTGCCTTATCCCATGGGTACTCTGTTAAACCCATCCAACAAAAACCCAACCCTGGATCAATATAAATGCTTACAAAGATCAATATAAATGTCTTGTGAGACTACACCCAGGCTGCCAAATGCTGCTAGAAGAAACCTCACACCTCCCTAGGGTCATTCTGCTAAAAATGATAGTTTCCTCCCTAACTGGGTCCTCAGCTCCACCCGTAATCCTCACAGGTTTCACTATTCAGCTCTCTCCCCGCATTAGCAACCAGGACTTTTTAAAATCTTCTCTTGCTTTGGGCCAGCCTGGTGGCGCACTGGATAAGTGCGCCGCTTGGGAAGCGTGGTGGCGCTCCCGCCCGAGGGTTCGGATCCCACATACAGACCGGTTCCTGCTCACTGGCTGAGCGAGGCGCGGGAGCAACACCGAGGGTTGCGATCCCGTTGCCGGTCCCGGTCCGGTACGGGCGCGACACTGAGGGTTGCGATCCGTTGCCGGACACGGAAAAAGACAAAAAAAAAAAAAAAATCTTCTCTTGCTTTGGGCCGGCCTGGTGGCGCACTGGATAAGTGCGCCGCTTGGGAAGCGTGGTGGCGCTCCCGCCCGAGGGTTCGGATCCCACATACAGACCGGTTCCTGCTCACTGGCTGAGCGAGGCGCGGGAGCAACACCGAGGGTTGCGATCCCGTTGCCGGTCCCGGTCCGGTACGGGCGCGACACTGAGGGTTGCGATCCGTTGCCGGACACGGAAAAAGACAAAAAAAAAAAAAAAATCTTCTCTTGCTTTGGGCCGGCCTGGTGGCGCACTGGATAAGTGCGCCGCTTGGGAAGCGTGGTGGCGCTCCCGCCCGAGGGTTCGGATCCCACATACAGACCGGTTCCTGCTCACTGGCTGAGCGAGGCGCGGGAGCAACACCGAGGGTTGCGATCCCGTTGCCGGTCCCGGTCCGGTACGGGCGCGACACTGAGGGTTGCGATCCGTTGCCGGACACGGAAAAAGACAAAAAAAAAAAAAAAAATCTTCTCTTGCTTCAACTTTTCTCTTTCCCTATACACCATTGAAAAAGTAGATGCCATCATAAGAGAACTTCCTCAATTTTCTGTTATACCTAAAAACTTTCCTGAATCTATGCCCAGCTTTCTTGTTTTCCCTTTGATAACAGAGAGGAAAGAGTGTACTACTTCCTTCTAAAACTAGTTCTTCCATTTTTACTATGAATCCCTTCCCTTACTTGTCCTCGGGGCTCCTTGCCCTTAGTATTTAACCAAAACATTCAAATCTTTCCCATCTTTTAAGAAAACTCAACTTCACGTCTCCGTCTAGTTACTCTTCTTTCTCTCTCACTGTCTCTGGATGCTCTATTTTCTTCTTAACCCACTGCATTCTGGCTTCTGCTCTCTCCAGTCCACTGAAACTGCTCTCATTAATTGTGCTGTAGAAATAAAGATCAACTTATTGCAAAATTCAGGGTACTATTTTCAGTCCTGATCTTTCTTGACCTCACAGCAACGTTTAACCCTGTTGATCCCACATTCTATCTTCTCTTGGTTGCAGCCATCCTGAACACCTTTCAGTTTTTTAAATATGTTAGGCTCTTTTGCTTTCATGCATTTTCAGATGCTTTTCCTTTTGGCTAGACTACTCTTCCTCCAATCCCTTACCCACTTTCCCTAGCTAACTCAGTCTTGTCTTTTAGGCCCCAGTCCAGCCATCACTTATTCTAGGAAACATGCTCTGGCATCACTACCTACCACCTGCAAAAGACTGGATTGGGTGCTCCCTCTTTATATTTCCGTGACTTAATTGTGTCACAGGGTCAGCAAACTTTTCCTGTAAAGAACTAGATAGTAAATATTTTAGGTCAAAAGGCAGAGCTAAGATTATTATGAAAGTATGTGTATAACAAGAGAGAAAGCAAAAGTCCACAAATTTTTACTGTTGAAATTCAGAATAATTTTTGTTTTTGTAGTACAGGTCTACTAATGAGAAGAATAGAATTGCTTTTTGGGGAGTAACATTTTATTTAATTGGAGTTTAAAGTTAATGTTCCAAATCATCAAAATCAATTATAGGTGTTCATCTGTTCATGTTGATCTGTAATGAGATTTTATGTACTATACTGAGTTCACTTTTTTGTATGCATAATTCTGTTTGATAGATATTATAAGAGAAATATGATGAAATATAAGGCATAGCCCCTTTTCTCATGGAATTTATAATCTGTTAATAAAATTACCATTGCAATGGGAGAACTTTCTTAATAATGATAAGCATCACTGCTTTAGGAAAGATATGGAATAGTTCATTACAAGTGCCTAAAATAATTTTTCGAGACAATTTATATAGTTCAAACGATGGATACCTATAAAAACGTGAAGCCAGGAATGTCCTTAATTTTATTAGGGAGTCTGTAATGTGGCTTATGTTCGTTTATACTTTCAATATTGTTCTTTTTCTTTTTATATTACCATCTTTTAGTAATCTGTCATTTCATTATGCAATAGTTATTTCTCTTGACACAATCCAAATAGAAATGAATGATTTTATGTGCTGCTGTCACTTTTTTTACATTATTTTTTCTGTGATCATTAAAAAATAAGGCCATATGTTCTTAGATAAGTTTTATCTTCATCTGCTTATTCTCTTTAAACTTCTTTAAAAATAAAAGGCAGATTTATCTATTAGTTATTATACCAAGTGGAGCACATATTTAGACCATTTTAGGCCTTCCAATCATTTGAACTATATAAAAGAATAATAAAATTTCTTATTAGAAACCAATCTAAAATTGGCCAGTGGGGTCCAATTGAAAAATTACATTGCTAGCACCTACACATAAGAAAAGGAAGCAAAAGGGAAGGAAAATCCCTCTTTAATGTTTAGAATCAATAAGAAGATGGAAAGAGCCAATCACTGAGAGTAAAATGTAACTATGGGGTTACATCATTTATTGAGGTTAGAGGTTAGTTATAGTCTCCATTTATAGTTGGAGAACATTTACACTTTAAGACATTAACAATTCTTCAATAAATTCTTTTTTTTGTCTTTTTTTTTTTTCATGACCGGCAACGGATCGCAACCCTCAGTGTCGAGCCCGTACCGGGCCGGGACCGGCCACGGGATCGCAACCCTCAGTGTTGCTCCCACCCCTCGCTCAACCAGTGAGCGGCCGGTCTGTATGTGGGATCCAAACCCTCGGCGGGAGCGCCACCGCTCTTCCCAATCGGCGCACTATAGCAGTGCGCCACCGGGCCGACCCCAATTCTTCAATAAATTCTTTTTTTTGTCTTTTTTTTTTTTCATGACCGGCAACGGATCGCAACCCTCAGTGTC
>NW_007731562.1:119636-125486 GCF_000696425.1 Galeopterus variegatus
TTCTCTCCTGAGCTTTACACTAGTATGCCCAAGTACCACTGATAGCACCATTTAATTCTTTTTTTTGTTTTTTTTTTTTTCCTTTTTGTCTTTTTTCGTGACCGGCAACGGATCGCAACCCTCAGTGTCGAGCCCGTACCGGGCCGGGACCGGCCACGGGATCGCAACCCTCGGTGTTGCTCCCGCCCCTCGCTCAGCCAGTGAGCGGCCGGTCTGTATGTGGGATCCAAACCCTCGGCGGGAGCGCCACCGCACTTCCCAATCGGCGCACTATAGCAGTGCGCCACCGGGCCGGCCCAACACCATTTAATTCTTTAATGGCCATCTTAAGCTTAAGATGTGAGAAAGACAAGCTCTTGATTCTTCCCCAAAACCTGATTCCCTTTTAGTCTTCCCCATGTTGGAGACTAGCATTGCCATAATTGGCTAGCCAAATAGAAATCTCAGACTCATTCTTAGTTCCTTTTTTTTTTTTTGGCCTTCATTTTTCACATCAAAACCATTAGCAAGTCCTTTTCCCTTTAAAATACTTTTGCAAATCAAACTATTTCTTATCAGCTTTCTAATGCATATCTCCTACTCCCAATCCCCCTTGTCTTTTGTCCACAAGCAGTTGATTTTTTTTTTTTTTTTTTTTTTTAGGATAATTGGGATCATGTTTCTCCCAACTTAAAACTTTCCAATGATTGCCCAATGATTGTTGTACTTTAAATCCAAACTCTTTATTGTAACCTATACTAGCATTTATTGAGCACTTACTATATGTCAGATATACTGTGGGAGTTGTTTTGCATGTATTAACTGATGTAATCTTCACAACAGTCCTGTGAGGTTGAAGCTGTTATTAATCTCATTTTACAAAACAAGAGTGTAACACAAAAAGGTTAAGTAACTTGTCTAAGTCACACAGCTGGTAAATCACTGAGCTGGAATTCCGAGCCGAAGAATCTGACTCCAAACATCAGTCTGGCCCCTTTGTACCATCTAAGTTCATCCTGTCATTTTGCTTACTTTGCTTTAGCCACACTGGCCTTTTTGTTCCTCAAGTACATCAAAGCTTATTCTCTATAGGAATTTATTCCCTTGGATTGTTCCATGGCCACTGTCATCTCATCATTTATGTCTCCATGCAAATATCTTCTCAAACAGGCCTTCCCTGACCACTGTCTTTAAAACTGCCATCCCGTGTATTCAGTCACTTTTTCCTATTTTTATAGCAGCACATTAACTATCTGAATTGATCTTTCTTTTTATGCTTGTTTCTCTAGAAGTATTTACTCAGTAGGTGTTGAATGTATGGATGATGCCTGACTCTTTGCTGAATGTTGGCTAATATAGTGGTTAAGGGTATAGGCTCTGAAATCACACTCCTCTGTTCATATCCCAGTTCCACTCTTTAGTATGTGAAGTTGGGCAAGCTACTTAACTTTTCTGCACCTCAGTTTTCTCATCTGTAAAATAGAAATTTTGATAATGCCTCCCTAATAAGGTTGTTAGAATTAAATAGATTATGGGCCGGCCGGGTGGCGGCGCTCCCGCCGAGGGTTCAGATCCCATATAGAGACCGGTCTGCTCACTGGTTGAGCGCGGTGCGGGCATGACACCGAGGGTTGTGATCCCGTTGCCGGTCACAAAAAAAGACAAAAAGGAAAAAAAAAAAAAGAATTAAATAGGTTAATGCATGTAAATCTCTTAAACCAGTATATGGCACATAAGAATTCAAGACATGTTATTTGTCTTTTATTTATTATTTTTAAGTTGTTGTTACTATTAATATTAAACGAATGGCATCCCTAGTATGTTCTTTGGGAAATTATATTTGTAGGCCCTACACCAAGCCAACTGAATCAGAATCTCTGAGGAAAAGACACATGAAATTTTTTTTAGAAAGGTTATTTTAACAAGTCTCACAAACATCCAGTCTTGGGAACTATGGCAATAGCCTTTTAGTGTCACTACTCAAAATCAACATGGACAGTTGTGTCTATGTGACATCATGACATCATGTAGTAAGTAATGCTATGCAATAATTTGTAATTTTGCTGAGAGGTAAAGTGAGAGTAAGTTGCTCTAGCAAGTGGGCCCAGGACCTTTACTCCTTACCCTAGCGTCCCCGTCACAGTACAACCTTATTCTCTTAACTGTATCTCTACTAACAAGCAGTAAAATTTAGAGTGACTCTAATTTTGTTTCTGCCTGAAAAATCATCTTGAAAAGAAAACTGAGAAATATGATGATGCCAGTAAAGATATTTTTTAAAGTGGAGATTCTTAGAAACCACAGTGGACCATTTTGATTTTTGATATTTTAATGAAGTGGCAAATTTGTTGTCTGGTTAGCTCAGTAATGTACATATTGTCTGCTATATGCTGTCTGTAAGAAAAAAAATCACAAAGCTGTTTTGACAATGCAAAAATTGCATGTTTTCAGGGAAATTATATGCTATTGTTATATTTATAAGTTTGGGTATTAACAAGGTTTTGTGAATCTCACAAGAGAGTATATAAGACATGATTTCTGCCTTTCTGGAGTTGGAAAAACAAAACCACTACACAAAACAACAGCAAGTGAGATTAAAGTTTACAATAAATGATAAAGTCAGTGCTGTAAGAATTTCAGAAAAGAAAGTGAAAAATATCGGCTAAGAGAGTTCAGTGAAACAGTTGTGCTAATTATGACCTACACAACAAATCTTTAGTTGCAGGACCAGCTCTGCCCCCTAATTATAAAAGCAGCAGTTCAGAATCATCAGACAGTGATGAAGACAGCAGTTCTTTGTATGAAGAAAGAAATCAAGAATCTGAAGAGGATGACACTGGTCCAACTGCAAGGTCAGTCACTTACTTAAATTAGATGATAAACCATGCCTCAAACATAGAATAAGTTGGCTGGAACAGAGAGCTAGTAAGGGGATATCATATTTGCATTTAAATATAGCACAGGAAGAAATCATTTTGTATGGCACTTCATTATGAACTATACCTTTTACAAATAAATTTATTCTAGTAGTGTATAGCTGTGGAGCTATCTAGAATTTCAATAAAATTCTTATAATGAAGGATTTTTCCTTAGGTATTACTGAAATGACTAAATATTCTAAATAAACTGTAGGATATCTTTTTAAAATTATATATATAGTGTACGTTTTGTTTAAAGAAATGAATGATTTCCTTCTAATCTAGCCTTATCTACCATGGGTCTGTGTAAATAAGAAGTTGAATCTTTGTTTATTATTGGATAACAAGGTTTTTTGACCCATTTTAAAGATATGAGACAAAAATAGCAACTTTAAACCCTTCCTTAAATGAGACTAAAAGTTGAAGTCATAAACATTTTACTGAGAAACTGCTAACAAGTAGACTGTTTGATACTTCGTTGAGTAGAATCTTGAATACCACTGAAAATATAGAATAGTGTTATAGTACTACTGTAAAGAAGTAGCCAATCTCTAACTATTTTAGTCAAAAAGTAAATGCCAGGAAAAAATTAGTTAAGAACTATCGTGGTATCCATTTTTTCCTGTTTGGCAAGGTTAACGTATTGTTTCAGTGTTTACACAACTTGTTAAAAGTTAATGCTTCCTTTAAAAATTAAAATTTCTCTTTGTGAAAAAAATGTTGACATATATGAATAAAGTTACACCACTGTGTTCTCAGAAAACAAAGGCGAAATCAGGATGACAATGATGATGATGATGGTTTTTTTGGACCAGCCCTTCCTCCTGGATTTAAAAAACAGGATGATTCTCCTCCAAGGTGATAATGTGTAATATTTCAGGCCATTTTTTTTTTTAATATTTCAACTAGTGTCTGTTAACTCACTAAAGAGTTGTCTGAAATTGTTTTTAATTTACATATTTATATAACATTTGAAATGGGTCATTCATAGGATAAAGTAATTCTTCCCTATAATAATCATTTATAAAAAAAACTTCCACATATCTTGTTTGATACTCATGAAAGTGTCTTGTGGTAGGCTGGGTAGAACATTGTCTCTCTCCCCACTTTTTTATATAGTTAAGGTCACAGACATAGTAAGTGGTAGACCTGGGGCTAGAATCCTGATATTCTGATTTCTAATTCAGTTGTTTTCTTAAATATTTATTGATAGAAAAAAACAAATCCCTGTCTGCCAAATTAGACGATTTGACAAGCTTCTCAGAACCTCAAATTTGTCCTCTGTAAACTAAGATAACAATGCATACCTTACAGAATTGTTGTGATTGAAATTCCATTTTTATGTACATAGACTTACACGCGTGTGTGTGTATCTCATATGGTGCCTGGCACAGAGTAAATACATAGTAAATATTGATTCCTAACTTCTCCTCAGAATTGTAAAAGTTTTAGGGGCTGGCACATTGATAACACCAGGATCCGGTCCAAGGTTTGATCCCTATATGGGCAGCTGCCAAAAAAAAAAGAATTGTAAAAATTTTAGGGCTGACTAGTTAGCTCAGTTGGTTAATAACTTCTCCTCAGAATTGTAAAAGTTTTAGGGGATGGCACATTGATAACACCAGGATCCGGTCCAAGGTTTGATCCCTATATGGCCAGCTGCCAAAAAAAAAAGAATTGTAAAAATTTTAGGGCTGACTAGTTAGCTCAGTTGGTTAGAGCATAGTGTTGGTAAAACCAAATTCAAGGGTTTGGATCCCCATTCCAGCAAGAAAGTTTTAAATGCTGAATATAAAATTGTACACTATTTATAATTCATAACACTATATACCAATATGGAAGAACAAGTAGAAAAGATTGTTGTTCGTTTTATATTCAAAGTTTATCATCAACTTGGCAACTCCTAATTTCCATGTAACTTTGGTCCTTTTAGATATAACAGGGATAGACAGTCTACTACCTATTTTTGTATGGTCCCCAAGCTAAGAATGATTTTTTGCATTTTTAAAGAATAGTTCAAAAAACAAGGATGAATGTGCCACAGAGACCCAAACGTGGCCCTCATAGCCTAAAATTTACTATCTGACCCTTTATAGAAAGTCTGCTTACCCCTGGGATGTAACATTCCTTTCAAGAAAACACATTACTTAAATGTATAGCAATTTCTTTCTTAAGAATTATATTTTGGCAGTAATAAAACATGTGTATGAAAGAAACAGCTGGTAACATGTATTAGAGTCAGAAACCTTTTTACAACCATAGCATGCCATTGTTACATTCCTTTACTGTATTTTAAGATTTGATGTATCAGTAATTGTATCTCCACAAATCCTCTGAGGCCAGGAAATTAGCTGTAATTGCATTTATATCTGCTAAACTTATACTCAGAAAAAACCCATACTGTACTTCCTTATAGCTTATAAATTGATAATTAATTTGATCTTTCTAAGATGCCAAACTTCCCCATCTTTCATATGCAAAATTGTTCCAAAGAAAAGCCCAGGACCAGATGGATTCACAGCAGAATTTTACCAAACATTCAAAGAGGAAATGACACCGATTCTTTACAAACTATTCCAAAAGATTGAAGCAGAAGCAAAGCTTCCAAACACATTCTACGAAGCAAACATCATCCTGATACCAAAACCAGGTAAAGATATAACCAAGAAAGAAAACTACAGGCCAATATCCTTGATGAATATAGATGCAAAAATCCTCAATAAAATATTAGCAAACAGAATACAACAACACATATGTAAGATCATTCACCACGATCAAGTGGGATTCATCCCAGGGAAGCAAGGTTGGTTCAACATACAAAAGTCAATAAATGTGAAACATCACATCAACAAACTCAAGGACAAAGACCATATGATTATCTCAATAGATGCTGAAAAAGCACGCGAGATTGCTAAGTAGCAAAAGACCTCAGCAACTTTTATAGATCGGAAGA
>NW_007731562.1:126486-147221 GCF_000696425.1 Galeopterus variegatus
TGGTGGTGGGGAAGAAGATATAACAACTATACTTTCATGAAGTTGTTACAACAAGCAAACGGAAAGGACATTCTTGGGGGGGAGGGGAGAGAGGGAGGAGGGCGGGAGGTGTCGGTGATGGGCCATAATAATCATATACAGTGTATATTGACAAAATAAAAATTTAACAAAAAATAAATAAAAAAAAAAGAACTTACAACCATAATCGTAATTCCATAAAAATAATAATATTTATACTTGCATAGAAAAAAAAAAATAAATTGTTCCTCTCAAATGGGCTTCATGAACCAAGACAGGAGGTTACTCACTGGTCAGGATCAGAACCAGACTCTCTGACTCTCAGTACTGTTTTTCCCCTGCCAGGAAGCCTGTCTGTGAGGCTCTAATTGAACAAAGCGCAACTTGGAAAATTCAGCTTAGGACTTCATTGCCGTCTGGGTTGGTAACACTGGCACAGTGACAACCATGGAAAAAACACTGGTATGAAACAAGGATGAAGAAACTTAAAAGTATGAAATACAGTAGAAAATATCTTCTCTCTTTTATTTTTTCCATGCACAAAGGTTATCTCTTTTTAAGACCCAGAATTCAGGCAGTTCTCTTGAACTGAAGACAGTTCCCTCAGAATGTGGCAATAGGGCAGCTTGAAAGATAATGAACTATGGCATCAAGTAGACCACAGTTCACACTCCAGCTCAGCCACTTCCTAGTTGTATTGACTGTGGGCATTATTTTGCTCACTTAGAAAGTGGAGTGACTTATACCAGCCAGGGTCGTTTTAAGGAAACAGGTGCGCTGGTTAAAATGTGGTTAGCATAGCACCTCTTCCTCTTCCTAAGAGTCTCAGTGAACTAGCTGTATTCTTCTACACTTCCACATTGTTACTGGATTATTAGCGAGGACATGTGTAGATTTTTATATCGCCATGGCACGTGTACCATAGATTGCTGATGTCTGTTGTATGCACATGCTATATATGTCCTTAGAAGAACTCAATTTCTACTTTAAGTAAATTGACTGTCATTATGATGCCCCTAAGGTATTTTTCAGTGGACAGTGAATATCAAAATTAAAGGAAAGCCAAGGTACAAAATAGAAAAAGACCTTCACACAAGTTTTAGTACACAAAGGGACTTTTTTTTTAAATGTTATCATTCTCTGCCCCCCACCCCTGTTGGCTGGCCAGTAGGGGAACTGAACCCATGACCTTGGTGTTACAAAACCCTGCTCTGACCAACTGAACTAAGAAGACAGCCAATATTATCATTTTTTATTTAGTATAGTTCTTTTTAAGAAGTGGGCATATACCAGTGTCACAGAGATTGACAATTATTAGTTTGGTGTCTTATTGACTAACAGGTAGAAAGTTAAAGTGCAAAATTAGGGGTTTTTTTAAGACACCTAGTAGAAAAATACTATGTAATAAAAAGAATGTGTTAAATAAAATTCTCATTTCAACATTTGTTATTATCTGGTTTTATTATTTTTATGAATTTTTACTCTGAAAACTTTTTTTTAAAGTCAGGAAGAATGATAACAGTACATTTTATTTTTTAGGCCTATAATAGGTCCTGCATTGCCACCTGGTTTTATTAAATCTACACAGAAAAGTGACAAAGGCAGAGATGATCCAGGACGACAAGAATCATCGTATCTCAACTCTGAGGTTTGGAAAGTTTTTATTTAAAGAAGATGTGGGCTGGCCAGTTAGCACAATTGATTGGAGCATGGTGCTGATAACACCAGGGTCCCGGGTTTGATCCCTGTACTACCAGCAGCCAAAAAGAAAGAAAGAATAAGATGTAACAAATTCAAAACTTTGTGTAGTAGTAACTACAATCATTTGACTAAAATGTAATGTAAGACTCAGTTATATTCAGATTAATTTAAAATTGTAACATAGATGAAATCAGAAGCTGTTCATAAACCTGAGATTCTTTTAGAAAAATAACAAGGTTGACAGGGTGCTGTTGCCTCTTTATACTTCTTATCTTTGAAGGGAGACATCAAAGTTGTTAGAAAACTCAAACATGCTGAAAAGCTTAAGGAGTCATTGTGATATGACCAACAGGAGAGAAAGCTGAGGAGCTCTTTAATATCTTTACCTTGAACTCTCTCCTACCCACCTCTGGTACCTGTATATAACAGATGTGCTGGCGGATAAGTGATTTTATGAAAGGATAGATCAAATGATCTTGATGTAATGTATGAAGGCTATTTTTCCCCTTAACAATAGCTGAGATTTGCAGAGTTCTTTATAATTTATAATGCATTTTCCTTGCATGTGGATCTTCTTTTTATCTTCCCCACAGTCTCATGAAAGTTATCTGCATCTTATATTTTGGCAGATATGCATAGCCCATGCATCTTGCAGATGCTTAAGACCAGAGAAATTGGGTATCTGCATCTTCTATTTTGGCAGATATGCATAGCCCATGCATCTTGCAGATGCTTAAGACCAGAGAAATTGGGTAACTTACCCAAGATTATACAGTTTTTACATAACAAAGCCAAGGCTCCAACCCAGTTCTGATGATTTTAAATCACCTGTTCGGTCTGTTATACTGCAGAGCCTTTCTATATATAGAATTCATGTAATCGAGAGACTCCCATTCATCTCCACTGAGAATTCAACAGTTAACACTGAGGTTGTTACTGAAAGGAAATATATATAATGCATTGGTTAAGATCATGAACTTTAGAGTCATTTATTCATTCTTTCCACAAATGTTTATAGAGCACCTGCAATGTGTCAGACACATAGTTACAGAAATGAATTTTTTAACAAATTCTGTTGTTCCTACCTTCAGAACACATCCAGAATTCAAGCACTCCTGCTCCTACCCTGGACCAAGTGACATAATATCTTACCTCTTTTATAGGTCTTCATGCTTTATTTAGCCTTTGCCCTTCTGGTCCCTCCTCTCAACAGAGGAGCTACAGGGTCCAGATGAAACAAAGTCAGATCACGTCATTAACACTCAAAACCACCAAATTGCTTCTCTTCCCTCTGAGTAAAAGCCAAAGTTCTTGTAGGGCCCAATACAATCTGGCCTCCATTCGCAGTTTGATTTTATCTTTTGCTTTGATGTGACCACACTGGGCTAAGTATGAGGAATCCTTTCTAATAACATGGGTGTTAAATACAAGAATAAATTACTCAAAGACAGACTTCCAGCCATTTGGAAGACTTAGCTGACATCATCAGGCTTGGCTCTCCCTGCCACAAACACAAAGAAGTGCTGGGGAAAAAATAAAATAGCAACAAAGTTAGAGTACAGCTAAGCTCAAAAGGAAGAAAGAGAAATCCACAGGTACTAATAACATTGAGAGAATTCAAACCCAGAGCACGAGTTTACACAGCAGGGGACTACAGTAGTTTTAGAGAACTCAGTCGTAAGTCCTGGAGGATTTGGGTCTGGGGACAGAAACCTTAGCTTCTGCCCCACTCAGGCAGAGGAGACTGAATTGTGCCCCCTGTATAAAATACACAACTTCAAAATTCTGTTGTCTGTAATAAAAAGGACTAGCAAAATGTAATCCACTGTCAGAAAAGTGGTAAGGAAGTTTGCTTCAATCTAGGGCCTTCTCATGCTATCTGTAATCTGCTTTCAAATGGTCGGGGGGGGCCGCCCGTGGCTCACTCGGGAGAGTGCGGTGCTGATAACACCAAGGCCCCGGGTTCGGATCCCATATAGGGATGGCCAGTTGGCTCACTGGCTGAGCGTGGTGCTGACAACACCAAGTCAAGGGTTAAGATCCCCTTACTGGTCATCTTTTTTAAAAAAAAAAATGGTCAGGGGGGAAAAAATGTATGTCTGATGTGTGTCTGTCTTATGGGGGGGGTGGCGTTAGCAATCGATGAATCTGAGTGAGGATACATGGGTGTTCATGCTGACAACACCAAGTCAAGGGTTAAGATCCCCTTACTGGTCATCTTTTTTAAAAAAAAAAATGGTCAGGGGGGAAAAAATGTATGTCTGATGTGTGTCTGTCTTATGGGGGGGGTGGCGTTAGCAATCGATGAATCTGAGTGAGGATACATGGGTGTTCATGCTGACAACACCAAGTCAAGGGTTAAGATCCCCTTACTGGTCATCTTTTTTAAAAAAAAAAATGGTCAGGGGGGAAAAAATGTATGTGTGATGTGTGTCTGTCTTATGGGGGGGGTGGTGTTAGCAATCGATGAATCTGAGTGAGGATACATGGGTGTTCATTGTACTCCGCACTTTTCTGAAATAGGTCTGAAATTTTTTAAAACAAAAAGTTGAGAAAATTTTTTCAAGGATGTAGCATAATTTAGCTTTATTCACACTTGGAATTTTGTTAGCAAATGGGTAGTTTATATAATTTCCTAGGTGGTACACATTCTATATTCTCTAGCTTCTCTTAGCAAAAGGTGATGGGTAAGTGTGGGTCAGGGATTGCAGTTGCATACACACCTACTTAAGGTACTCTTGGTTCTGAATTGTTTTCTGTATAATTTCCCTTAAACCTTTTTCAAAAGACACTTCTTTTTCAGTTTTCAGATTTTTGTTTCTCAAAGAGGGGCTTCTCTTATTCTCTCATTCACAGCATGTACATTCAAATTAAGACATTCACGATAATACACATAACATTTGTTGAGCATTTACCGCATGCCAGGCACTGTAAAGCACAACACCAGCATAAACGTAATCTAATCTAAACAACAACCCTGGGAGGTCATGTATTTAGAATGCTTTCAGCTGCAAATAACAGAAAATCCAACTCCAGCAATGCATTGTTTCCTTTTTGTTTTATTGCCTATGGGTAATCAGTTTCGGTTAAATTTAAGTAATTTAGGATCATTTTTTATAACCTATAGCTCTGGCTAGGCTGAAAGTAATGTCTTGTTTTAAAAGGAAACAGATAGCAGTGAAGATGAGGACATTGTTGGACCAATGCCTGCAAAAGGACCAATTAACTATAGTATAACGACAGAGTTTGAAAAAAGGGCCCAGAGAATGAAAGAAAAACTGACTAAAGGAGATGATGTAAGTTTTATAGACACTTTACTCTAAGAAATAAACTAATAGATTAAAAATCTAAATTTTAGGGCCGCCCGGTGGCGCACTCGGTAGAGTGCGGCACTTGGGAGCACGGTGGCACTCCCGCCGAGGGTTCGGATCCCATATAGAGACCGGTCCGCTCACTGGTTGAGCGCGGTGTGGGCGCGACACCGAGGGTTGCGATCCCGTTGCCGGTCCTGGTACGGGCGCGACACCAAGGGTTGCGATACCGTTACCGGTCACGAAAAAAGACAAAAAAGGGGAAAAAAAAATCTAAATTTTAGAAAACATTAAAATATATGTATATTTTAATATATATTCTTTATCTATGTTGTGTGTGTGTGTGTGTGTGTATATATATATATATATATATATATATGAAAATTTAAGAGCTAGATAACTCAGAAACTACAAAGGAAAAGATTGGCAAATATTTCTACTGAAAAGATTTTGTGCAGCAAAAACAAAGTCAAAAGAATAACAAATTGGATGAAAGTATTTGTAACATACGAGGGTACTTCAAAATAGAGTTGTGGAAAAATAGAATTAAAAGGTAATACGAATCTTTCCATGAACTTTTGGAAGAACCCTCATATATGACAAACATGTGACAGAAACACCAATACTTTCTTTCAACAAGAGAGTCATGGATGACTGAGCTTCCTCCAGAAATGAAAGACTTTGGTCTTGGGCCAAGGACTTTTAAGAGAAGAGCTGATGACAGGTCTGGAGATCGATCAATCTGGACAGATACTCCAGCTGACAGGGAAAGGAAAGCTAAGGTGAGACGGTTTGTTTGTTTGTTTGTTCATGTATTTCTGTCCATGTTGACTCAATTTGGGAAAGATATTAGCAGAATTATTTAAGGGTACTGTTTTTTTTTATTGTGATTCTCAAGGAAAATAAAGATTATTTTTTCTTTGAAGGAAAGTTATGAGGAAGGAAAGTGACACCAGTTGCTAGCTATTTGCTTACAATTTCCCAATAAACTGTCGCATTTAAACCTTACAAAAACCCTGAGACTTAGGTTTAGTGACCTTATTTTTTAGAGGGAGAAACTAACCTCCATGAGGTCAACTTTTCTAGGGTCACAGGGCTGATAAGTGATGAAAAAGAATTCCATTCTAGACCTTTCTAACTCCAGATTCCATGGTCTTTATACAAAATTATACTATCTTCATGAAAATGTATCTTTTTAAATATCTTGAAAAAAAACCAAAGCTGCAGGTTAACCTAGAAAATTAAATGATACGTAGAACTCTCTCTTAAAATGTCCATATCTCAGGTACACTAAGCCTTATGTTACTGTCAAGATAGCCAAGAAGCACCTTTATTAATACGTTTAATAAATTACAAAAAAAAAAATCTGTATTCATAAAATATGTTATTTTTTTATTTTTCTCTTCTTGAATCTTCTGTTTATTATGAAATATTCCATTATATGTTAGGAATTGAACCAGTGTCCCCAGCACTACTCTTTAAATTTATTTCAACTAAAGGTTTTAATTTCCTTAAGTTGTCCTATGCAAGGCTTAAGTGCTTGACTCATTGTCACCTTGTGATTATAACTTCATCAGTTCTGATCTAAATAGTTCCACACTTAATTCAGCCTGCTAACTCTGGTTATCTTGTTCATTAGTACCTAGAGTTATCAGGATTTCTGTTTTCATTCTGTAACTATGTATTAAATACCTATTCTGCCAGGCATTGTTTTTGATTTCAGGTGATAGAAAGATGAAAGAGCTCTTTAAGGAGCTTTCATTTTAGTGGAGAATAGGTTGTGAAATAGACCGTGTTATTCTTAAAATGTGGATGGTATGTTGAAGTCTCCACATTTAGCATCCTACCTGTATATTTCGCAACATGGTGAGTTCTCTTGTGTCCTGAAGATTAATGAAATCTGATATTTTTAATAGAAAGGTGAGGCGAACCAACACACATGGGGGCAAAAGAGATCACAAAGTCTGTAACTGGGCCTCAGTCTTTGAAAGACTAGTGCTGGAATGCCCATCCATTCTTTCTTAGCTGTTTTTTTTATAAAAATAATAACGGGTTTTTATAATTTAGCCTTTAAGATTGTCTTCAAAAAGACAATTCCCTTGCTTATGTGGACTTTTTATTTGTGCCTGTGTTTATTAGTTCTTTGATTTTTATCCTTTGATCCTCATTGAATAGATGTCTAGCCTACAGCCAGATAGGCAGGGACTCTTCCTCAGAGAAAAAGATAACAGAAAAGTTAATCTAATGGAAACTAGGCCATACAGTTTGAACCTTATTAAGCGATTTTAATCCCTGTGATGAGTTCTTTAGACCTGGTCATTCTTTTCAGTGCTGAAATGTTTTGTTCAGTATTTACAGTGGATACAGTGGACTCATAAAGGGATTATTAATACCTCTTCAGTTTGATGTAATACTATAGTACAGCATATAATACTATAGTCTTAATATTTATGTCACAAACTATAAGAATATAGTACCACAGAGCTGTTTGTTTTCTGGTGTCCTTGATTCTGTGTAAAGTTCATGACTAATTTTTGTAACAGAGCTTAGCCAGGTTTTCTTTTTGATAGATTTTCTCCACTTCATCTTTCTTTTTATGTTCCTCAGCACACATCTCTCGTACCTCTAATGTTCTCACATTCATTTAGCCAACATGGCCTTTAAGAAGTAAGATTGCTCTTTAGAAAGAAATGAAAATGTTTTACATAAATTAATTGAATGAGATCTGTTGGGTCCTCACCTCCTAGTCTTGACAAGAAATTAGCTATTCCTGTGTTTTTAATGTACTTTATTAAATACAGTGTTGTTTTAGTTCATCATTAAGGTAAAACTTGTATGAGAGCTGCCTTGGTTTTCCTAAGCAAATTACAACAGTATAAAAATATGCTTTGAGAACAACAGTTTTCAATCATTTTTATGTGGGCCTTCCTCATTCCTGGTTGGGAGTATGTTCTCTAGAATATCACTGTAACATTTTTTCTGATTATAATTAGAAGTTTACCTAAGTGCTTCATTTTTGCATGTGTGCTATTGTAAATGATATTTTTGTTTTGTTTTGTTTCAAATTCCAGTTGTTCATTGCTGGTGTATTTGTATATTGACATTGTATCCTGCAGTTTTGCTATACTTTATTATTAATTCCAGGAGTTCTTTTGTAGATTTGTCAGGGTTTTGTACATAGATAATCACGTCATCTGTGAATGAAGACAGTTTTTTTTTTTTTTCAATATGCACACGTTATTTATTTTTCTTTGTTTTCTTCCCTTGTGTGGTTTTACTATTTTTGAAAAAAGATAATGTAGGATTTGTTTCTATCCCTTATTTTCCCTCATACATTTCATCACTGTTAATCAAAACTCATCCTGAGTTCCAGCTAGTCTATTAGATGGGGTTTTTGGATTTTTTCTTATTTTCAGAGAAATCATAGACTAGAACACTAATTGACCCTTTTTCAGTACTAATATTTCTAACTGGAAGAGATTCAAGAAGCCTGGCTTAGTTTAGTCTTTTGTTACTTAATCTAAGTAAAAATAATAGTACAACATTTCTTTTTTATTTAATCTTAATTACATGGCTCAGTAATATGTTATCTGTGTTCATTTCTCAGGAAACACAAGAAGCAAGGAAGT
Source organism: Galeopterus variegatus (assembly GCF_000696425.1). Taxonomy (NCBI): domain Eukaryota; kingdom Metazoa; phylum Chordata; class Mammalia; order Dermoptera; family Cynocephalidae; genus Galeopterus; species Galeopterus variegatus. Next base: position 135,146 of record NW_007731562.1, read on the forward strand.
CATTCAGTAACAAGGATGAAGAATATACATTGACAGGAAGGGATAAGAGATTGGCTGAGCAGGTATCCTCATACAATGTAAGAAAATAAAATATATAATTTTTTTCTATCTTTTAATTCTCTTCTCATATTTTGTCTTTTCTTATTTCTCTTTCTTTTGTGTCTGACTCCTTACCTCAGATATTTTCTATACATCTGTCCTGAAAAATACTCTGTTGTGTATATTTACTTATATAAAATCCTTCTATGCATTTCATGTAATTTTTTTTTTTGTATCATTATACAATGTAAACATTTTTTGTGGCCCTTTACCAATTTCCCCCAACCCCCCTCCCTCATGTAATGTTTTCAATTTGTATCTTAAGTCATATATCAGAAATTTAATTACTAGTGATAGGTAGCACTTGATCAAAAAGCAAGAGTTCTACTAACTCACAGAGATCCTAAGTTCATAAGTTTTTAAATTATAAGCAAGTTTGGAATATTTGATGGAAAGATTTAAAAATGAGAGAAAAATGTTTTTAAAATATAGTCCAATTTAAATTTATAACCTACACAGGTCAATATTCACCTGGCATATTATTTTTTGTTATATTCTCTCTTATTCTTAAAAAACTGGTGATTATTCCTGCTCAAAGAATAAATGTAAATTACTGAACCCATTGGCCCCTGCCACATGTTCAGGAATTTAGGAAAATTACCTTCTGTTCCCAATATATTAGTTAATGAAAAATTCTGTAAACATTAAAATATAGTTAGCTTGATATATTGACTAATAGCACAAATGGTGAAGCATACATGAAACATTTTTGGAAACTGACCAAAAACTTGACTGATATGGAATATTTACGAAAACAGAACAGCTCAAAAGTCAAAAATTAAAAGAATGACTATCATTCAGACCATGTTCTCTAACCACAAGGAATTCAAATTAAAATTCGGAATAACTTAAAAGCACTATGCAACTGTAAATTAGAAAAATTCAAAATCGAGTTTTGCATCAAAGAAGAAATGATAATGGAAGTTAGAAAATACCTTTACCTGACAGATAACAAAAATACAACATATCAAAATGTGTGGGAGGCTATATAAAGAAGTATTTAGAGGCAAAATTTATAGCCAAATGAGTTATGTTAGAAAGGAAAAATGGCTGAGAATTAATAAGCTAAACCTTTTTTCAAACTGGCATTTCTTATCAAGCTAAACACACACCTACACTATGATCCAGCTATTCCAATCCTAGATATGTTTACTTAAGACAAATGAAAACATGTCTACACAAGGAGTTGAACATGCTTTATTCATAATAGCCTTAGAAGGACTTATACAAGAATGTTCATAGATACTTTCTTCATAATAACTCAATACTGCAAACAGTCCAGGTGTCCATCAATAAGAGAAAGAAAAAACAAACTATGATATAAAAAGAAACACTACTCAGCAATAAAAGGAACGAATTACAAATAAATGCAGCATGGAAGAATCTCAAAGTCAATATGCCAAGTGAAAGAAATCTTACACAAGCAAGCGCATACTTAACAACTCTGTTTATATGGACCAAAATGAGTCTATGATGGAAAAAAATTAGAATGGTGGTGGCTGGAGTAGGGATGTGGGGTGTGACTAGTAAGTGGCATACAGACCTTTCTCCAATGGTGGAAATGTTCCAGATCTTGATTGGAATTTGAATTATAAAACTCAGTGAATGTGCACTTAATATTTTTGCATTTCATTGTAAGTAAATTTATCTTAAAAGAAAAAATTTGTAAACAGATATTGAACTTTAGTTGATGAAACGCAGGCTGAAGTATTTAGGGGGACATGCAATGACATCTGCAGTTGACTTTAAAATGTATCCCAAGGGCCGGCCCGTGACTCACTTGGGAGAGTGTGGTACTGATAACACCAAGGCTGTGGGTTTGGATCCCTATATAGGGATGGCCGGTTAGCTCACTTGGGAGAGCGTGCTGCTGACAACACCAAGTCAAGGGTTAAGAGCCCCTTACCGGTCATCTTTAAAAAAAAAAAAATGCATCCCAAAAGTTAGGGTTCCAATCTTATGCTGAAATTTTGGTTACTTATTGTGAGATCTACTTTCAAAATATCAATATAGTCTTAAGACTAACACACTCTATAACCCTTAGCTTTTGATAAATTGAACACTCATTAAAATACTACCGTAAATGGGGCCGGCCCAGTGGCGCACTGGATAGTGCACCGCTTGGGAAGCGCGATGGCGCTCCCGCCCGAGGGTTCGGATCCCACATACAGACCGGTTCCCGCTCACTGGCTGAGCGAGGCGCGGGAGCAACACCGAGGGTTGCGATCCCGTTGCCGGTCCCGGTCCAGTACGGGGGCAACATTGAGGGTTGCGATCTGTTGCCGGACACGGAAAAAGACAAAAAAAAAAAATACTACCGTAAAGACAAAATTAAAAAAATCAACTAGAAACTTAGCATGATTTCACGCTTGCACCTCGCTCAGCCAGTGAGCGGGAACCAGTCTGTATGTGGGATCCAAACCCTCGGCAGGAGCGCCATCGCGCTCCCAAGCGGCGCACTGTAGCAGTGCGCCACCGGGCCGGCCCCCAGCTGGCAGTTTTGATTCACTAAATCTATGATGGGACTCAGGAACCCATATTTCTTTTCAGCCAGTCACGGGTGGAGACCAGTGGTCTTCAAGTATTTTTACTTGGTATCTCCTAAAAGAATTTTTTTTAACTATGTATTTTTTACTTGACATCTAAAAATTTTCATCATAGGTTTCAGTAGTTACCAATGGTATAATTTATAACATATTATTATTTTAAATGTTTCAAATTTGAATCTTAAATGCCATAACAATTCAATATCTACTATAATCCATTAAAAAAATAGATATCAACATGAAGCACTTCCTTCACAGTTGGAAATTTTATTTCATCCTTTTTTCACCCTGAATTCATACTCTTCTCTTCTGCTACAGAATTTTATCCTAATGAAATTCACTTTTACTCTTGAGAGTCATTTATGATTATATCAATAAATCATATTTCACTGTAATAAAAATATGCACATAAATTGAACTGAAAAGTTTTCATTTCCTGTATCTATGTCTTTAAATGTCAATATATTTTTTTCGTGTGGATTAAGTTGTAATTTCAGTAGATCAAACCAATGTAAATACATTGTAAATTTTGATAAGTAATTACTAAGCATAAAAAAAAATGTTAGGATAATTGTCTTATATTTATGTCCCTTTACATTTAACAAAGAAGTACAACATAAATTGGGCCGGCCCGGTGGCACACTGCTACAGTGCGCCGCTTAGGAATGCGGTGGCGCTCCCGCCGAGGGTTCAGATCCCACATACAGACCGGTTCCCGCTCACTGGCTGAGCGAGGGGCGGGCGCAGCACCGAGGGTTGCAATCCCGTTGCCGGGCCCGGTCCGGTACGGGCACGACACTGAGGGTTGCGGTCCGTTGCCAGACACGAAAAAAAACAAAAAGGAGAAAAAAAAAAGTAAAATGGAAATTTTTTATTTATTTTATTTTTTTTAATGACCGGTAAGAGGTTCTTAACCCTTGGCTTGGTGTTATCAGCACCACACTCAACCAGTGAGCAACCGGCCATCCCTATATAGGATCTGAACCCATGGCCTTGGTGTTATCAGCACCGCACTCTCCCAAGTGAGCCACGGGCTGGCCCTAAAATGGAAATTTAATTTAATCTCTTAATGAAGAGATATCTTTTTTCTCAGTTAGTTCCTAGTCTTTGTATGAATGTACTTATTGCTAGAATAAGACAGATTTCAGCATCAATCGTGTTCTTTTTGTTTGTTTTTATAGTTCTAAGAGTTAAGAAGCCAAGTTTACACAAAGAAGTAAACTCATTTTATTATAGTGATATCATTCAATTCTTTGAACAACTTATTTCTTAAACCTTGTATTGATCTATTAAAAAAATACTACTAATGATCTAATGACCTCTCAGCTGTCAGTCATTAGTTTCTCCTATTTTTTTTCCACGTTGGTTACATTAATATGTCTTCTTATTCTTTCTTTTCAAATCAGTATAGTGGGAATAATAACTTTTAACTTACAGCGATATTGTGAGGGTTACAATATAGTAAATGCTCAATAAATCTAATACTTAGCATTTACTGAGTGATTCTTATATACCCAACACTGTACTAAATCCTTTGTGTTCATTAGATCTTTTAACTCCTCCTTCACCCAAATATTTGGGAATTATTACTATGACTACTGCCATTTTACAGCTGAGGAAATGAGGCTTAAGTTGCTTGCCAAAGGTTAGCAGTGTTGAAAGAAGCAGGACTGTCATTGCAACCTAGATTTTTTGAATTTGGAAATTAAGTCCTTAACTATTTCTCCCTGATATATGTATTGATAGCCTATTTTTTCTTAGCAAAATTTGATGATTTTTTTTTTTACCTTCTTAAATTTTGTTGAAAATAAAGAATTGGAAAGCACTTCATTTGCTTTGTTTCTAAAAGATTTTACCAAGATTTATGAAATAACTAAGAGGTACTTTGTTTAACCCAGTATATTGAGCAGGAATGGGAAAATGGAAATAGTGCTAATTTAAATACATATTTACTAATATAGTATCTTTTGTACATTCTGCAAAAGTGTTATAGCTCCAGATTGAGCTCAATTAATTTATAGGAAATATCTGCCACATAAACTTATTGACAAAGTCGTTTCTTGTTGTCAAATCAGTAAAGTCAGAAAGTCTTACATTCTATCAGAAAGTCTGACCTCAAATAAATGTGTTAATGATCATTCCCATAACACTTCTGAATTCTAAAGTCTGGAGGTAGGCACCGTGAGTCTTCTGGATGAAATACAGTGCTGCCATCCTCCATATTTCTTTCCATTGCCTTGTTACTTTGCTTTCACTAAGTTCTCTTCATTACTTTGTTCTCAAGTCTATTCTTTGATAGTAGGCAGGGCCTGGAAGAGATGTGGTCGTTAAGCAAAAATTGTCCTTTCTTTCATTTTCCCACTCTTCAATCTGTCTGAATTCAGAACATCCCAACAAGAGTCAAAATACCCATCTCTAAAGGATGCTACACTCTCAAGAAATATATTGAAGACACAGAAGGACATAAAGCACTGCTGGGTTAACAGTTCCTTGACTAAAGGAAGTTTCATTTATATCAGCATTTCAGACTTTTTTGTTTGGTACTCTGGAGACTAATGCTCTCCTGGCCAATATTCTATTGTCTCCTCTGTTAAATGGGAAAGGGCTATACTGAAAGGGGAGGCACATTGACAAGAGGCACTATAGAGCAAGTCAATTTTAAGAAAGACTACAGACTGAGAATCACGGACAGATAACTTTAAAATTACCCATGCCTTTATGCTCCACAGGATCCATTCTCTGCAGCCCCCAGGGCTACATATACCCCAGTTTGGAGGCTGCTGGTATATACTACCTGCATCTACTCTTCCATCTCCTCCCTGCTTCTTCAATCCAGGGCCATTCTATCCTTGACTTTAGTCAACGACTGAGAGGTCTATAATGAATCCCTAATTTATTAACCAATTGCCTTTGCTCAGACCTTGTCTTACTAGATATATCTGAAAATGCAAACACCTACCCTAGCTAAGGAGAAAAAAGTGAGAGGAAGGTAAGGGGGAAAGAGAAAGAACAGAAAAGTGAAAGGAACAAAAATTGTCTTAGCTTGTGGAACATGCCAACATATCTTGCACAGGCCTTGAGTTTTGCCACTTCTGTGCTCTTATTTTTCTGTTTCACCTTGTTATGCTTCAGCGTGGCAATGCCTTCCCTTCCTATCTACCCATTTAGGTTTCAAGGACCAGCACATCCATGAAGTGAGATTTTGGGGGGGGGGGCGTGGGGGACCGGTAAGGGGATCGTAACCCTTGACTTGGTGTTGCCCGCACTGCGCTCATGAGTGCACCGGCCATCCCTATATAGGATCCGAACCCGTGGCAACAGCTCCGCTGCACTCCCAGCGCCGCACTCTCCCGAGTGAGCCACGGGGTCGGACCCATGAAGTGAGAATTTAATTGCTCTTCCTTTCACACCCTTGTTCTTGGCTTATACTATAATTTTTAATGTTTAAATAACCATAATGCTTTCCATTATGCTTTCTTATTATGATTATTTAAATATTTGTTTCCTCTCTGTCTTATTTTTTTTAGTGTGCCATGTAGTTAGTAGGTATCTTCATTTTGATTGAATTGAATTTGTCTCTGATACATATTTTCTTCATAGATGCTATACTGGAGTTCGTAAATAGCCCTCCTTGATGTGCCCTGTTACTGTGTAATTACTCTGTTTCATGATTATATCTTCTGTCAGTAATCTCAACAAGCTAAGGTTTTTATTACTTCTCTCTTGCTCTGCCCAGGAATCAAAAAGATCAGAATCTCTTATGGACATTCATAATAAAAAGTTAAAGAATAAGGCTGCTGAAGATAAAAATAAGCCCCAAGAGAGAATACCATTTGACCGTGATAAGGATCTCAAAGTTAATCGGTTTGATGAAGCTCAGAAAAAAGCCCTAATAAAGAAATCTAGGGAACTAAACACCAGGTTTTCACATGGCAAAGGCAATATGTTTTTATAAGTAAGTATCTTTCAGTGAGGTATATTTTCATACTGATTAATTTGAACTTTTCTAAATACTCTGTTGTCTATAATAATTGTATGCTAAAATCTATTTCCATTTATAATAGAATACAAACCTATCTTTTTTTATAAGTAAACTGTGATTTTAGAAAAGTCAGCCTTGTGAGATAAAAAAAAATACAGCTTACTGGAAAAATAGCCTTGCCCTCATAATAACCTAATAGGGCATGGCTATTAAAAATGTTAAAAGTTCAGTTTATGAGAAATGGCAAAGGAAATGTGGTGTGAACATTTATTGAATATGCATGCTTTATTAAAGAATGAAGAAAGGTTTTCTGGTAGTTTTTATGTTAAACAAAATCACAACTAGAAAATGTTCATTGCTTTGAAATTTTCTCTATAAATTAAGGTTCAAAACTATTATGTCATTTATCCATAGCCCCATCTGACAAGAGTTCATAAATGGTGATTAAGGAATTACATAAGAGCTGAGGTTGCTTCTTAAAGTCTGTGATTTTTAATTGTATGAAACCTACATCAATATTCAAATGTGATTTTAAAAGAAAATGTAGTTAAACTTAGAAATATTTTCCAACTTACTGAATTTTCTTATTCTTACCTCAGGGGGATTTCCCTGTACAAGGAAGAAAAGTTGAAGAATACTCTTTTATCTGTCCACCTTTATTCCTTTGTTTTGAGCTTCTTGAGATTAGAGATTACTTTAATCTTAAAAATCATACAAACTTAACCATATTCTGTGTGTCCTTTAAGGTCATGTGGAAACATAAAATCAATGTTTCATATATAGAATATCTTGTGTGCCTTTGGCTTCTGAGGAAGTATGGGCTTCAGATAATTAATTTTGAAGGTGTACCGTCACCCCTTGATGATTTTTGTGGTGTCTCACAAGTCCCTTCTAGGATCTGGTCAGGACTGTACCCTGACTGCCACAGCTGGGCCCTTCTTGTCTGAGACACCTAACCTTCCCTGCAGTAAGTATGTCAGGCAGGTCCTTGCAGTAAATCCATGAATTTGAAATTGGTTGGTTTTTGCCTCTAAACTGCAGCCAGTGAATACACAGTTACTTGAAAATAGAGGGTATGGGGTTTTATCTGATTTATTATCAGTTTGCTTGTGTTGGCACTCAGGGCATTTTATTTGTTGTTTGTTTTTTTCAGTTTGTTTATTTTTAAGTCAGAAAGAAGGATCCCTGAGTTATCTCACGTGCTAAGGAAAAACTATTTTGATTTTTCCAACTTCAATAAGTATTTCAAGGGGAGGCAGTCTGAGGGACAAGATATGCCATTAACTGTTAGCAGTGTGAAATTGTCTTAGTCCATTTTGTGTTGCTATACCTGAGACTGGGTAATTTATATAAATAAAATCAAATTTATTGCTTACAGTTTCTAATGGTGGGAAGTCTAAAGTCCATCTGGTGGTGGTGACAGTGACCCAGGTCTCTCACATTGCAAGATGTTGGAAGCAGAGAGAGAAGAGAGAAAGACAGACTCTCCTCTTCTTTTGAAGCCCTCAGAACCATGCCCCTGACCACCATTTTTAATCCATTCACTACTGCATGGTCCTACAATCCAATCACCTCTTCAAGGCCCCACCTTACAATTACCATAATAGGAGTTCCCACCCTGTTAACAGGGTGGGGGCTAAGTTTGTAATACATAAAACTTGGGGGATATAATTCAAGCTTCATTGAGGTTTGGGGGGACATAATTCAATCCACTACAGAAATCTTTAGGACTTGATTTCTATGATCTCATCCAAAGCTTTCTGAGTCTTAGAACTTTGCTTTGGGATGATCTCACTTTACCCATTTTTATATTTTGCAGTTTGTAGCTAATTTAGTGGTGTCAGGTCTTTTATATCAATCATGAATAACTTTTTTTAAAAAGAAAGCAAACTAATAGTCCCTGAATACAAAATGGAAATGGAAAATCTGTAATCATAACCACCCTAATGGGAATATTATAAGTTTGTAATGCTTAAGCACTGCCTTTTATGATATTAAACAAAAACTTCTAAATAGTTAAGCCAAAATGCAAATTCTATAAATTATATTTTCTTGCAGATTAATCCCAATTGTTCTGCTAGTTCTGTGTTCTAGTTTTGACGAAGCATGAGGTTTTGATGAAAAAATATTCTGATTCCCAGTTCATGTAAGCTTTATGAAGATTTAAGTAAACTGAATTCAAATTATAGTACAAATTATTCTTTTCCTAATAATAGCAGTACAGTGGTATTTTTCCATAACATCAATGTAAACAGTAACCTACTAAAGGAATGTTGCTATTAAAGATAAATTATTCTCCTAAGCAAGTTGAAAAAGCTTCTTGTCTAATCAGAATTGAACAGAGCTACCTTTTAATTAAAGATGTCATTTTTAGTGGGTAATATTTTCTGAACACAACACTTTGTACAAGAGTATCCATTGTGTTCATTAAATTTTGTTATAAATTTTTTTTCCCAATGAAAAGAAAAAATGTTTTCTAGTTTCATAGCCTTATGTAAATTTCTAACATTTGTGAAATTTGGTATTTTTAAAGTAAAAATGTCATTTTTGGTTACTTACTTTTGCTTTGCTTTCCTCATTTGAAGGTGATAGGGATATTAATATATTGCATATTTACTATTTCTTTCCTCACCTTTGGAGTGTCTGTGACCTTGGCATAAGGGTGAGAAGCCTCTCCTTTCTGCCTAATACTTCCCAGAGTCATTACCTTACTGGTACCTCAGAGCTAATGCTCTTTTATGCCATCCCAAGGACAGTTTTAACAAAACGTAAGCCAAGTTCCAGAGATTTTTTTACCTGGTGGAGAGACTAATCCCAATACAACCACACTGACAATGAAAGAACAAGTAGTTACTCGCACAGGATGGAAAGGATTTCTTCATTTCATCCCCTCCCCTCTTCTGAAGCTGCACAGGGCCTAACTGAATCAAATCTCCTGTCCATCTGGCAGAAAACTGGGATTTTTTTTATATTTCCTATTAAGAACTTTTTAATTTCCTAGCCAAGTTTTATAGGACTGTTACTTCTTTTGAAATTTAGAAATGAAAAAGAAAAAAAGAGCAACACTATATCCATAAAATAGAACATAGAACAGAAACTTTAACGTTCTTTACCAATGAAGGTGACATTTAAGTTTAATTAAGTACCTGAAATTATACAATTTTCTTCCGCTTTCTAAATTGTTGAATAGATTTAGATGCTTCAAATAGTAACCATGTTACTGGTAAGTAAATGGTGGGGTTATTGGGTTTACAAGGTGGGGAAATAGGGAAGAAAGGGGGAACAAAAGATGAGAGATGGTGGCTATACCTATAAGATGTTTTATCAGATAAGTTAAATCATTTTGTATTGAGCAAAACATAGAAAATTAAGCCCTGCTCTCAAAAAAAAAAAAAAGCCATGGTCTTACTGAGACTTTTATTTTATTTTTTGGGGGGGGACCGGTAAGGGGATTATAACCCTTGGCTTGGTGTCGGCCGCACCGCGCTCAGCCAGTGAGCGCACCTGCCATCCCTATATAGGATCCAAACCCGCGGCCTCAGCGCTGTGCCGCTGCGCTCCCAGCACCGCACTCTCCCAAGTGAGCCACGGGTTCGGCCCTTACTAAGACTTTTAAATTTGTTTTGATGTATCAACCACTTGACATTTAATTTATCACTTTAACATTTAGTGATTCATTGAATTAATGATTTTTTTTAGAAGTGGAGATTTGCACAGTACTGAAGCCTACGTGCTCCAGAATATATTAACAGTTATTATATGAATTATTTGATCCCACAACTTTATGGCGCTTTTTGTTTCTCACATACAGTATAATGTTAATATTATTATTCCAAAATGTAGGATCACGGGAGATAGTGTTTAAACTAGTCACAAGAGGCCCTTTAACACTTCTCTTTTCACTTTTTCCATGGTAATGATAGGTACTATTAGAAAAAAATTCTTTGCTGAGTTATACCTGAGAGGAAGAATTAACGTGGAGGGAAGTGATTGGAGATGGTACCCATGTAACATCAACAGCCAAGTCTTCTATTTCAGAATATTATTTTATTTTGCTTCGCTTTTGAAGCCATTGTGAGATTTAAGTCTACAGTTACAAAAGCTTGTGCTACTGTAGAAGAGGTATATTTTTTTTTGAAACTTACAAAATTAACTGTGGCTTGTGATATGTATAAAATTAAAGCTGGTCACTGCTGCTTTCAATCTTTTCATTTTGAGCTTTACAATTAAAAAACTTTTTAAAAAAGAAGAATTCCTGAAGTGTAATTTTTTAATGTATAAATAAAGTTTCATCTATATCTGAGAAGTTGTGGTCTTTATTTTTGTTTTGTTTTATTGGAATATTATTAGCTTTTCTGAAGCAGGCAATATTGGTCTAGAAAATATTCTATAAAGATTTATTCTAGCTAATCAGATTATCGTGGGCTATTATGAATGAAAAAAAAAGTCTTTCGCCCCAACTTGCTTGCCAGGTTTTCATTATCCCACTATAACTACAACTATTACTTATTTATTCAGAAACACAAGACAAATGGAAATGCTCGTAAGAGCACCATGGCACAAGAGGGGCTGGCACTGGGTTATAACCAAAATTCTATTGTTCTTCGTGTCTCAGGATATGTGACATGGGTGGGGTTTTTTGTTTGTTTGCATTGATTTTGAGTGTTTTTTGTTTTGTTTTGTTTTTAATCTCTCTGCTTCCCAAACTGGAAGTGACCAAAGGAGATATTTGGAATCTAAGAGCTAAGATATACTTTGCAATATAAGAGCTAAGCATTCCTAAGCATCTTAGGAATCTGAACATGTAGGATCAAAGAAAGAGAGCCTTGATTTCTCAGATCATTTCCACATAGTAAGTATTTCATGAGGAACTCATGTTTGTTCATCCATTCAGTAAACATTTGTTAAGTGCCCCAGTGTGTGCTAGGTGCTAGGAACACAATAGTGAGCCAGGCAGGTATAGTCCTCCTTGAGAGGAGGTTCTGTGCTGGTCACTACAGAGTATTCACAGGTAAGCAGAGCAGATTCCCTGCCCCATGATTTTATATTCTAGTGGGAGAGCAGAGAAAGAGCTGGATAAAGAAGATCAAGTAATTGCAAATTGTGATAGATGTTACAAAGAAAACAGGGTAGTGAGAGACTGGAAGAGGTGGTTGAAGATGGGAATCCTATCTAGGTAGAGTGATTAGAAAAGTCTCTGAAAATGTGTCATTTAAGCTTGTTGGAGTGAGCAGCACTGAAGCCATGTTGGGACCTAAAGCTGCCTGGGCTGCGGGGTGTGGGGGGAGGATTTTCAAAATGACAGTTTTTTTCTCTCCACTCTTGCTTCCCATCCCCTGACTTTCTTATTTCGCTCGCTAAGTAGGAAAACAAGGCTGAGAAGCTAACTAGTACTTTGCAAAGCTAACAGTTCTTTCTTTGAGATTTGTAGAGTTTTGAGAAATGATCA
>NW_007731562.1:148989-150634 GCF_000696425.1 Galeopterus variegatus
GGACTCTTAGCAGCAAGTGATACGAACCCAACTCAAACTAGCTTAATCAAAAAAAAAAAAAAGATAATATATTCACTCATGTAATGAAAAGTCCAGAGGGTAGCCCTGGCTTTAGGTACAACTGTACCTGATGTTCAAAACATGTCAGCAGGATTCTATCTCTGTCTCTAAGCCTACTTCCCTTGTGTGGACTTCATCCTTAGGTGGGCTTTGTAGGTGGTGACAAACATGGATAGCACCACCTCTAAAGTGGCATCCTACCAGCTTAGCAACAGAAAGAAAACTGCTCTTTCCGAGCAGTTCTAGCCAAAGTCCAAGAACTGATGCTAATTGGCTCTAAGGATCAGCTTTGGTCATTTGTTCACACCTAAATCATTTGGTCAGGAGATACAACACCCAGGAGCCCAGGCTGGTTCATACCCATGGAGCCAAAGGGTAGGTAAACCCTATCTAAACCACATTTGTTAAAACTTTATGTATTTTAATTGACACATTGTAATTGTACATAATTATGGGGTACAGTCTGATGTTTTGATGCACTATGTATGTTGTATAATGATCAGGTCAGGATAGTTAATTTATCTATCACCCTATGCATTCATCATTTCTCTGTGGTGAAAACATTCAAAGTCTCTCACTTAGCTATTATGTAAAACTACTCTGTTAACCGCAGTCACCTTGCTGTGCAATAAACACCAGAACTTATTCCTCCTGTCTAATTTTGTACCCATTGGCCAACCTCTCCGTTTTCGCTTGTTTGCCCCCCTTCTAAACCACATAGACTAAGAACGTGGCAGGGTAGTTCCCTGAAAGTGGAAACGCCATCATTGTTACAAGGGTAACACATACTACAAAGGCAAAAACATCTGATGCTTGCTATGGCCCCCATCTCCCCTTTGACTCCCACTAATTTCCTAATGACAATACCAGGATTTTCTTTATGAAAATGGGTTATCGACCACCCACCTATCTGTTCACCTCAGGTTTACCAATGTTAGCATCTGGCCATTGTGAACCCCCTTTTCATTAGGTACCTGCTAGTCCCCTTGTCATGGTTATGAATCTCTTTGGCGGGGGAGGGAAGCTGGAGGGAGCATGCGCACACTAACATACTTTAGAGATGACTTAGCCAGGGTGTGTTCTGCCCAATAAGATGGCACTGTTTCTAAAAAGCCTGCTCATCCCCTTATTTGCTTCCATCAAATCTTCTGACATCAAGAAGTACATTGGGCACAAACAAGGTAGATGAGAAATGAGACCGTCACAGTTTATACACCATATTCTGTTGCAACTTATGTCACAATACAATTCAAATGATGTATTTAGCCTTTCCATCTACAAACAAGAGAAGGAGAAAGAAAAGGAAATGGAAATATAAGGATTGCCAGCTCCAACCCAATCAATAGCAAGGAAGCCTGCCTGACTTTGCCAATTAAGCATGTCCCATATAGGAGATGTCCCCCCTGGAGAGAGTTTGGCTGTAGTAGGAACCAGATTTGCCTTCACATCTTCATGCCCAAGATGGGGCCTAGCGTTGGCAACTCCCAGCTAACCATCATCATTGGCCAAGGGCACTGGTGGCCTCTGGATTCCTCAGGTGCTCTGCAGATTTCTAATCTCTGCCTGCCATAATGGTTCCCTAAAG
>NW_007731562.1:151274-154088 GCF_000696425.1 Galeopterus variegatus
ACCAGATTTGCCTTCACATCTTCATGCCCAAGATGGGGCCTAGCGTTGGCAACTCCCAGCTAACCATCATCATTGGCCAAGGGCACTGGTGGCCTCTGGATTCCTCAGGTGCTCTGCAGATTTCTAATCTCTGCCTGCCATAATGGTTCCCTAAAGGAAACTGGAGGTATTGTTACCAAAAGAAGGGAATATATTCTGGACAGGCAAAAAGTTAAAGAAGTAGGAAAAAAAAAAAAAAAAACCCAAAACTACAATCAATTAAAAAGCCTGACAGAATAGTTACAAATGGATGTTTTAAAGTATTGTCAAGTAGGGGTAATTCTTTAATAAATATAAATGTATTGCCATAGTACTGCTGGCCTTCTATATGTGGCAATTAGATAATTTGTAAATGTGTCATTTTAAAGAAAATAAAAAGTGGGGTTTTTTCCTTACATCGGTAACTATTCCTAAATAAGCTTTGTTTATACTGCCTAGCAAGCAATTGAGCTTCAATATCGGCAGTAATGACGTTAATTTAGGCATTAATAACACAAATTATACTGAGTAGAGAATAGGCTTTGAGTTCTTAGTTATAATGCAGAAAAGGGCTCAGGAGTCATTTAGACTAACTCAGTATGCAGCTATAGTCAAAAAAGCTAGTAGAGTCAAGCTGGCCGGTTAGCTCACTTGTTTAGAGCCTGGTGCTGATGACACCAAGGTCACAGGTTCAGATCCCTGTAGCAGGCCGCTGCCAAAAGAAAAAAGAAAGCTAGTAAAATATTTGATAATAGGAGAGAAAAATACAAGGAAAAAAATTGACAAACCTGTGGTGTGTCTACCTAGAAAATAACTTTCCTATACCTGAAGAAAAAAACATAATGAGAACAACTAAATTGATTTGTTCCTGTCTACAAACATTTATCGAGCTTTTACAATGTGCGAGACACTGGTCTGGGGATAAAATATAAATTAGACTTCACAGTCGACTTAGAAGTAGACTCAACTTCACAGCCTACTGGGGGAGACAGAGACACAGAAATAGCTATAATCATGCAATGCAGTGAGCACAAGACAGGGATATGCACAGGACATCAAATGAGATCACAGAGGGGGGCACCAGGGATGAGCTGAGAACAGAAAAAGAGAGATATAAAGGGGTGTGGGGTGTTATTGCTGCTGTCGTTATGTGTTTGTTTGGGATTGAGAGCCCAGTTTGAAAGGAGGGAGAAATGAAGGAGAAAAGCTGGAGTTACTAGGGGGAAACACACCTAGCTAGAAGGCTGGAGTTGAAGGACATGTANGCACAGGACATCAAATGAGATCACAGAGGGGGGCACCAGGGATGAGCTGAGAACAGAAAAAAAGAGATATAAAGGGGTGTGGGGTGTTATTGCTGCTGTCGTTACGTGTTTGTTTGGGATTGAGAGCCCAGTTTGAAAGGAGGGAGAAATGAAGGAGGAAAGCTGGAGTTACTAGGGGGAAACACACCTAGCTAGAAGGCTGGAGTTGAAGGACATGTAGGGGTTGACTTTGAATCAACAGGAAGAGGGACCCAACATCGTCCAAGCCCAGAGAACAGGAGATAAAAATGGTTATGGGTACAGGTAAGTTTGTTAGTGGAGGGTCAGAAAGTTAAGGGAAATCGTACCTTGACATACTCAATTTGTTGGAGTACAGGTTTTTTAACCTTTTGGGATGTTGAGAATCTGATGAAAACTATGGATGTTTTTCTCTCAAAAAGGCCCATTACCCAAACTTTTACATATAAGTTCAGTTCCCCAACCTGTTGAATCCCAACCAGAGACACCAGCTAGAGAACGTGCATTCTACCCAGATGAGACAGGTCATTTGCTGAGAGTAAGGGATCAGAGGCTTGAAGGTTTGGAATAAACACTGAGGGCCAAGTGAGAGGGACCTAAACAAAGACAAGCAGAAGACAAGCCTAAGGATCCTGGCTTGGATCAGAAACCATGTTGTAGGATGTCCATTGGCACGACTGCTGCATGGGAACTGTAGCACTGATCCAGGTTGGGGTGCTGAGAGAAATAGAATGCCCATGGGGGAACGTTAAGTAGTTAACACGAATTCCAGACTGGATAGGGAAGAAGAGACAGCAAGAGAGGACTGACAAACTGGGAGAGAGGGCTACACGAGCTAGAAGGGAAGCTGCATCGCAGTGTGAAAACAGACAAAACTTGTTGAGGTAGGCATGCCAGTTAGCTCTTTGGATTTGTCACAAATTGTTGTAACCCATTTTTCCCTTCATGACCCCATCTGTGTGTCCTCCGCACCTCTCCCTCCACACACAAACATGCTCCAGTCTCTCCCATATTTAAAAACACATGGTAACAATGAATCTTCCTTCAAGGACAAGGTCAGGGATGGAATTAAAGTTCATCTGTCATAGGAAACAGACAAAATACAAAGGTGGCATTTCAAATCAGTGGGAGGAAAAATAGATTACTCAGTAAATGGTGTTGAGACTACTGGGTAGACGTGGGGAAAAAATAGGTTGGATCTGTCTCGCACTGTAGATGAAAATAAATATTACATAGATTAAATATTTCTAAATGTAAAAAGTGAAACCATAAAAGTTTCAGAAGAAAACATGGAAGAATTAAATATATTATGTATACTATATAAGTAAAACATTTCTGTAATCTTAGAATGAGCAAGGACTTTCTAAGGATAATATAAGATCCAGAAGCCCTAAAATAAAACACTGATAAAGTGGTCTATTTTAAAGAAAAATTCTGCATAAAGCATAGTCAAAAGACAAATGAGGGGCCAGCCCGGTGGCGCACTGGATAGTGCGCCGCTTGGGAAGCGCGG
>NW_007731562.1:155130-156018 GCF_000696425.1 Galeopterus variegatus
CACTGAGGGTTGCGATCCGTTGCCGGACACGGAAAAAGACAAAAAGGAAAAAAAAAAAGACAAATGAATATTTGCAGCTCACATCACAAACCAAAGCCTATTTTCCTTAGCATTTGAATAGTAGATAAAAATAAGAAAAATTCAACAAAAAATATCAGCAAGCCAATAAACAGGCAAAGAATATGAAAATATGATTTACAAAAGTGAAAGCGTTCTTAAATACATAAGAAACTCAACCTTACTCGTACTCATAAAAAAGAAATGCAAATTGAACTACATTTTTAACCTTCAAGATGAGCAGAAGTAAAATAAAATGTTAAACCACCCTGTGCTGAAAAAGGTGGTGGGAAATTGGTTCTCTCATACATTTTGTTGGTAGGACTATAAATTGGTGTGCACTCTTTGGAGGCCAGTTTGGCAATACATATAAAAATTACATACAACAGAACTGTAATTCCACCGCTAGGAATTTATCCTACGAATATCCTTGCATAAGTATAAAATGGCATGTCGTTTTTAATTGAACATTGTAATTGCAAGAGATTGATAATAACTTTAGTACCCATCAGTAGGGGCTGGCTAAATAAATCATGACCTCTATTCTATAGAATACTTCACTGCTATTTTAAAGAATGAGCCATTTCTATATATCCTGATACAGAACCATCTCCAACATATAGTAAGAAAGAATATGGAAGTGCAGAATAATGTGTCACCAAAGAAGACGGCAAGGAAGAGGAAGAAGAAGAAAGGGGTGAAGGAAGGAAAAAGAGTGTGTGTGTGTGACAGAGTAACCAAGGAACCTCTGGGCCTCTAAGGAAGAAAATCGAATAACTGTGGTGCTAAAATGGGAGGGAGACTTATTTTTCACTACATACATTTTTGTAT
>NW_007731563.1:0-1177 GCF_000696425.1 Galeopterus variegatus
ATCTTTTTTTGGATGTTTATTCATTTTAGCAGGGAGTTTCACTCGGGTCTTGGGCCTCTCTTGGAAGCCTCCTCTCTGGTTAGCTTGGACTCTACTAGACTGCTGGATCTCGCCCTGCCAGCCCCACAGGGTATGTGTGTTCTGCCGAGTTTCCACCTCGTTATCCGGGCATTTCCCCACTCTGTGAGCACTAGGTGGGGCTATTGAACCTTGCAGAGGGGGCCCGCAGGGTGTGTATTTTTTTTGCCTAGTCTCCGCCTCCTTTGCCGGACCCCTCCCCACTCTGTGCGTTCAGTACAGGGCTGGGGCGTGTCTTCTGCAGTCCTCGTCTATCAGCCAGGACTTCAAGCCTGTGCTCTGCCCTGCCCTGCCCAGGAAGACTTTCAGGTTTCTGGTAGGGATGCTCTGAGTGCTTTTGTGGCCCTGGATAAGGCCTCCTCTGAGCCTCTCACTTTCCACCCAGTACTGCGGCTATTTGTGTAGTTGAGTTATCTCCGACACCAGGGTGTGAGCTCCTCAGGGGAGGATCCCACAGCACACAGTTCTTCCTTGTATCCCCCCAGCACGGGCCAACCCGGGCACCCGCCGGCAGTCAGCTCTCCAACAGGTTTAAGCGAGCTCGAGAGCGCTCTGGCCTCACCTCTCCCAACCAGAAATCAGTTTGGGGTTCTTCCAAACTGATGGCCACAGAGATGGTATCTGCCTCCCGGAAACAGAGAGTTTACCTGGGGCTGAAACCCAGGGTGTGGTGGAGTGACAATCTGGGCGCGCTCCTCCTCCCTGCCCTCCCCATGCTGGCCAGGGGCTCCCCCCACCACCTGCCCTGCCAGAGATCCGTGGGGGGAGTGGGATTGTAGGCCGGTCCGCAGGCCCCAGGGGGCCCTGCGCCGAGGCACGCAAGTAGCTCAGCTCAGTGAGGAGCCGTGCCAAGTAGCTCGGTTCAGTGAGGAGCCGCGCCAAGCAAAGAGGGCAGGCCTGGCCAATCCAAGCCGGTCGGCTCCGCCCCCACCCGAGAAAATGGAGGCAGCGCTAGTGCCGGTGCCTAGCCTGGTGTGGTAGGTGGGAGCCGGGTGGGCGTCTGCCCCGCAAGCGGGGCTGGGCTGGGGGTCACTCACTGAGCTCACAGAGCTGGGCCGGTCCAGTGCCTTACTCTCTGTTTCTGCGTCTTTCTTGGCCT
>NW_007731563.1:2198-7048 GCF_000696425.1 Galeopterus variegatus
AATAAATAAATAAATAAATAAATAAAAGCTAACTGGAGTTAGAGAAGCCAAATGCAGGGTGGATTTAATTACAGCTTTGGTTCCCTGCATATGTGGACATCACACTATCAGAGACATCCCTTCAGTGTGTTTAGCCAGGCCCCAGCTGAGTGGCTGCAGACATGCTGTCAAGCCTGCAGGAGAGGACCCTCCCGAGGCAAGTGACTCACGCCACCTGCCGAGAACACAGTTGCCACAGCCTTGCTCATCCTCCTCGAGCAGCTAAATTTATATTCTGAGAAAAGAACACTGTGGTGCTGGAGCTGGCAGGAGGTAGCAGGGAGGACATGGAAAGAAGAGGAGCAGCATCTTGGGGTGAGCCCCAGGGGCTTTGAGATGGATTCCTGTTGTGAGGGCTTTGAGAGTGAGCTGCAGGACTTCTCATGGAGAAAGTAATGTCTGAGAAACTACAATTTTCTCCTTAAGCATCTGCCCCCTTAAATCCCAGTAACCACTAACATTGAATGTGTGAGGCCCACAAGTTATGCTACTGACCCTCCCTTTCAAAGCCTTATTTGAATTAAGGGTTAACACACTGCCATTCACAAACCACACTCATTAACCAAGGCGTGGAAGCTGAACGGCACTCAGTGGCCAGTGGCCCAGGGGCTTTCCAAACTGCTGGAGAGTCCTAGCTATCCGCAGGGTTTCCTTCAACAAAGATGCATTTAATTCTGCACATAGAATATTTAAAACGTCTAAAGAAACAGTTGTCACTTTTACCTCTTATTATGGGCTCTGGAAAAATAGGGTTTGAAAAAAAAATCCTTTATTAAAAATACAAGTTTGAAGCCCACCCATCAATTTTATGGGCTCAGAGAGGTGTAGTCAAACAGCACCTTTCCCCTGGAGCTGATCATGAGCATGACTAAGCCCGGTGGACATGGTTGCTCCTGGCAGAGCCCAATCAGAAAGCATACTTTCCTTTCCTGGGTCCCAAGTCCTTGGAACTCGCAGGAGCAAATCAGAAGAGGTCTCCAAAGCAGTGAGCCTGTAATGAAGTGAGTGTAGGAGATGAGGAGGTTTGGAAGAGAAGGCTCAGAGGAGGCCTCACCATGGAGCTTCAGCTCGGATGTTAGAGCTGCTTTCTGTCCTTCAGAGAGTGGCAATTTGATGCCTGAAGAGGATGTATGTGTTTTTTCATAGATTCTTTGGGACTGGAGGAAGGTCTTCACGTGTCTGCCCTGGAGATGTGAGTCTGACAGGGCACAAGCTGAGGACAGCCNCTTTGTTGCCTCGGGCTGCTCACTCGGTCCTGCAGCGTGGCTTGGGTGCTCTCAGGAATCTTCTTTTGTGTCAGCCCTAATACCTCGAATCTGTAGTTGCTTTTTTGTCGTTGTAGATTAGTTGATCAATGATTTATTCATTTTTTGTTGCTCTTGGAAATGCAAATAGTACTCTGGCAGCACAGCGCACACTTCTCAGGCTCGCACTGTCTTCTGGCATGCCTGCTCCAGACCCGTCACCATCTTAAACTCAATGGTAGAAACTTTAAATGGGAAGGAAAGCAGGCTCACTCTAGGGTCTGCTGGAAGAAAGGGAAGAGGTCCCAGGACTGGCTTTAGGGCTGGGAAGTGCTTCTGGGTTGCTTGGTCAACAATAGGTGGGTGCTAGTGAAATGCTGGGTACTGGGCTGAGTGCTTTACATGCATGCTTCATCCAATCTGCACAACAAAGGTGAGGAAAAGGAGCTTCAGAACAGTTAAGTCACTTGTTCATTGTTACACAGCTAGTGGCAGAGCTGCATCTGGAGCCCAAATTGACCCCAAAGTCTACTTGTTCACTCGGGGATTCCCAGACAGTCAGTAAAGCAACAGGTTCTGGTTCACTTCTTGAGTGTATCCGAAACGTGCTTACTTGAAGCACTGGGGCTATATTAGGGGTTTATACAAACAATATACTGCCCAGATCAGCAAGGCCAAGTCTGTAAGAGCAGGTACAGAATCCGCCTTTTTTCCAGGAGGAGAAAGATGATTTTAACTGACATTCCTTAGACTGGAGGCCACTAGAGAATCCGGGCTTAGCCTGGTCTCTTGATCGGGATATGTTTGGCTAGTGACCCAAGTTGATTTCTCTGCTTCCTGGCTGAGCCTTCTCCCTCTGATAACCACAAACCCCAAACTCTTCTGTAAAAGCAATAATTCTTTCTAAAGCTAAGAGTCTTCTGTCTCCAGCCAGAACCCCAAGTCTCTTATTTCTTATTGCCCCCAGAGCCATTTCATCTCTGCAGATGGGGTGACCAACTTGTCTCTGTTTGCCTGGGATGTTCCTGATTTTAGCACTGAAAGACTTTTGTCCTAGGTAAACCCCTCAGTCCCAGGTAAACCAGGACAGTTGGCCACTCTACACTGGGAGAGGGGAGAGAAATTTTTTTTTCACCCACACACCATTTCTTTAGTTGCTTAATGTATACAGCCTGTTTGATTTTGTGACAAACTGTCAACCAACATTCCCAGAAATTGGCAGGTCAGGTGTAAATATGTTCAGATTTAGTTGACCTGCTTTCGGCTCACACTTCTCCTGTGGGACAGTAGGTGGCGGCCTCTCCCCCTTGTTTAAAGGCACTATCACTCAACTCGACTTTTGGAAGTGTTAACCATCTGGGAAGACCATGGGCCAGTGAGAAATGAAATATATATGTTTATGGGACAGACTGGAATAAGCAGATCAGTGAGAAATGGAAAGTGATAAAAAGGAAAAATATCAGATTGGGTTTAAAATCACTTAAGCATTTAGCATTTGGAGTTGGAAGAAATGCATGCTATTTCACCTCCAATTGGGTCTTCTTTCACCATCTGATTGGAGTAACAAGTCCATTGTGAATCAATTGTGTAAAAGAGAAAAACAAACAAACAAACAAACAACCAGTGGTGGAATGGAAGGAGCGTGAACAGGAGGACAAGAGACCTGGGTGTCCCAGCTTCTCTTAATCTCAGTTTCTTCATCTATAACAATAGAGGTCATAATAGAGTTCTACCCACCGCTTAGGTTGTTCTAAGAAAAAAGTGATATGATGAATGCCATCAGCTATTTTAAAACAGAAAGTTGAATATTAAAAATAGCTAACAGTTTTTGAACACTTACTATGTTAAGCACTCTACCACTAGCCGGTTCTCATAGAAGTACCTGTGAGAAGCAATAACACCGTAACACACGAATGTAGGAATCCTACATTACACTGGGTGACAGCAGGGACTTTGCTATCACACGAGTGTTGGGAAAATAGAATAGTTTGGTCAAGCCCCTCTCCTCAGGTCCAGTTGGGTGTGGTTTTAGCACATCCATTGTAAGCAAATGGTTCGTGTGTGTGTGTGTGTGTGTGTGTGTGTGTGTGTAGTTAGTGCGCATGGGCATCAATGTATCTTTTAGTTTTGTTGCTACTCTTGTGTTCTTGAGAGAGAGCGCGCTACAGTAGAGAGAGGTAGAGAGAGTTTTGTGAAGCAGGTGGGCGGGCGCCGGCCTCAGGTGTCTGTCCTGCACAGCCATGCTTTCCAGCCTATGGCTCCAAGGACCTTTTGGCCGGTTACCTAGCTTGTAGACCTGCATGAAGGGGTCTGGTGACCCAGCCTGGTGTGGAGGGGTCTGGTGACCCAGCCTGGCATGTGAAGGGTTTGTGACCCAGTCTGTGAATGGGCTTGAGGGGTCTGGGAGCTCCAGACCCAGCCCTAGCTCAACAATATGCCCAGTCGGTGCAGGATTACTGGCAGGTAAAAGAGCCAAACAACTGGCGTGGTTGCCTAGCTAGACAATTGGTGTCATGAATAGGATTAAGAGCTAGACAATTGGTGCTATGAGCAGGATTCCAGGCCTTAGCCTAGCCAGACAACGGGCCTGGGCTTGGTCCTGCCCCCCAGTTCCCTCCTATGTATGACACTGAATGGGTGATTTAACACCTCTGAGTTTCTTTCCTCAAAGCAGTACCCAGCTTATAAGACTGTGGTTGTATGGATCAAATATAATAATGCATATAAAACATTTAGCAAAATGCCTTTTAAGTACCCACAAATATGAGCTTGAATAAGATACTTTCACACGATCTGCTGTCTTGTCACTAGACATATTTTAACATTGTTAGGGGATCACACCTGTGTCCTGACTCTGCCTCATCTACCGTATCACTCACGTGAGCTCCATCTCAGGTGAGGGGTGCTGTTCACAGGGGAATGGGCCAGGAAGGGAGACACTGTTTGTGAGTCATTTTCCCACAGAGACTGTGGATTTGAAATTGTTATTTTATAACCATTAATTTGCTCTATAGCATTTGCCAGGCCCTGCCTAGGTGTTGGGAATACTTGTATATTGAGGTATTGACACAGTTCCTGTCCCCAGGTTAATTAAAGTGAGGTTTTTTTGGGGGGAATATATATATATGAACAAAAGAATGTAATAATGCACTGTAGGTACATAGCTCATGCCGAAAGCCAAATGCCAGATGCAGTTGTGGTTCCTGGAGGCCCTATACCATCGCTGTTCCAAATATCTTTGGTCCCTGGCCTCAAATCCTACCAAAACATTCTCCAAAGTCCAATTTTTGAGCATCCAAGCTACATTTTCCAGACTGTCTTTCACATCTGTCAACAGCACAAAACTACATCCACATGTCCCAATTTAGGGTTCAGAAATATAGTCTCTATAGATAGGTTTTCAGTGAAAGGAAAGATAAATGATCATCTAGTGGTGAAGCCAAGAAAGGATTTGCAGAGGATGTGAAGTGAAGCTGGGTCTAAAAGGGGGAGGAGCAGCCTGGGTGGAAAGGAAGCATGTAGCCCTGGAGAGCAGGGAGGCTGGTGGGCTGGGTGGGGGTGGGGTGG
>NW_007731563.1:7240-84908 GCF_000696425.1 Galeopterus variegatus
GGGGGGGGGGTGGGTGGGGGTGGGGTGGTTGGGGGGAGAGCAGTGGAGAGAGAGGAAGTGGGAGTGGCATTTGGCCTTGTAAAGGGTCACAGGAGACTGGAGAACAGAGCTCAGGACACAAATGCTCTCTGAGAAAGATCTTTCCAACAACAGCATTCAGGATGGGTTAGGAGACAAAAGGCTGTGGGAGCACTTCCCTTAAGGCTCTGCTGTGTCCCGTGTCATGTGTCATTTCTGTTCCATTCTGGGGGATGGGATGGCACTTGGCTTTCCAGAGCCTTTAATACACATACAAAGGGTTTTCGGTCTTTGCATTTGTAAATGTTCCAGGTTTATTTTAACTGCACTCTTGACTGATCACTTTCCCTGGAGGTTCGTTCTTTTTAATACGTGCTTCAAGATGCTGATAATCTCTTTCTAACTTGTGCACATTTTATCCTTCCTCTTAGTTTATCCCCCCCCCCCCCCCGTGTGACATTCTCTGCCTGCATCAGTGTTTGGCAAACTGTGGTGATGATTGGAGGCTGTTTTAAAGAAACAGCTTTAGGGCCAGCCCATGGCTCACTTGGGAGGGTGTGGTGCTGATAACACCAAGGCCACGGGTTCAGATCTCTATATAGGATGGCTGCTTGGCTCACTTGGGAGAGCGTGTTGCTGACAACACCAAGTCAAGGGTTAAGATCCCCTTACCGGTCATCTTCTTAAAAAAAAAAAAAAAAGAAAGAAAGAAAGAAACAGCTTTATTGAAGTGTAATTTATGTACAATAGATTACACATATCTAAATATATAATTGGATGTTTTGACATATATATATATATATATAACTCACACATATACACACACAAACACATAAAACCATCACCCCATCAAGATTATGAATATTAATGCTGGAAATTTCCTCATGCCTACTCAGGGTCATTTTTAGCTGCATTTTGCAGTAAGAGTATCTTCTTGACTAGGGGTGGTGGCTATCAGAATAGAAAATAGATCCCCTTTGGGCAGAAACACAGGCTTCAGGCCATTCCATGGGCAATTCCATTTACCACTCTACCGCCCTTTCCTCCTGGAGCCCTGCAGAACCGAGTGAGTGGTTCTGATGAGCCACTTCATCCCAATATTAGGTTAAACAGTGGAAAGTCATATGTTCATAAAAATGCACAGTGCCTCTTTCATCGACTTTTAATGATCTGTATTCTTCTTCCCTGGTAAAAATAAAAATAACAATCATTTTTGATTGCTTACCAAATGCCAGGTACTGGTTTAAAGGCTCAATACACCATTTTCCATCATTTTCCACACACAATCCACTCTTCTGGGGTGGGTGTTTTCTTTCCCACTTAACAGGGAAAGTGTGACTTGTGTAGGGTCCCCCAGCTGGTAAGTAGGGGAGCTGGCACATGAACTTTGCTTTGTTGACTGGAAGCACAAGCTCTGTAACAGCACAGGTGGCACACTGCACAAGTACAGTGGGTCTTGGTTTCATGGACGGTGGTGGTGCGCTCCAGAGCCTGTTCTTTTTGTACTGTTACTTTGCGGACATAAGTGAAGCTGTTGTTTTCCTTTTAAATGAGCCAGGCAAGAGGGAAAGTGTTGGTGCAGAGGAATATTAACCTGGGAGATGCTGTTGACCATTAGGAAACTTAATGAAGTTGTATGTACTGTTGTGAACTCAACAAGGTCCAGAATCTGGCTCTCAATTTTGAAGTTCCAAAGCTGTGATCTTTTGGTGGGCCAAGTTTTTCAGTCTTGAGCATTGTGACACACACTGATTAAGCCACAATACCCAATGTCCACCAAGTATACTAAGCATTCTTGTTGGCCAGACCAGTGCATTCTCTCCTTAAAGACTACAGGAAGAAAGATTATCAGAAGGTGTCTTGGAGAGCATGGATTCCAGATCCAGAGAACTAGTTGTCTCATTTGAATGCTTAAAGACATTAGTCTGAGATTACCCAACCCACCCATTTTACACTGCTATGGACCGAATTATGTCTCCGCCAAATTCATATGTTGAATCCCTAACTCTCAGTGTGACTGTGTCTGGAGACATGGTCTTTAGGAGGTAATTTAGGTTAAATTAGACTGTAAGAGTAGAGCCCTAATCCTATAGGACTGTGGTCTTAAAAGAAGAGGAAGATCTCCCCTTACCGGTACCACCGCAGCCCCCACCCCACCAATCACATGAGGACGCATCAAGAAGGTGGCCATCTGCAGGTCGGGAGAAGTCCCCTCACTAGAGCCCAACTGTGCTGGCACCCTGATCTCAGACTTCAACCTGTAAAACTGTGAGAAGATAAACATCTGTTTTTATGAGCCACTCAGTCTTTGGTATTTTGTTATGGCAGCCTGAGCTGACTAAGACAGCCAGAGTTGCTACCCCAGCAGACTGGATATTGTTCCTGCCTAAACTGGCTATCTCTTCATCTGTGCAGTGCTTAAATGGGCCCAGATCCCTCTCTTGAACTCTGGATTCCAGATCTGCTCCTCCTCCTGGGTTCTCTAATTCATCAGTTGGCATCACCATCTACTGCTCGCTCAAGACAGAAAACTGGGAATCATGCTTAGGACTTCTTTCCCACTTCCCTCTATAGCCAACCGGTCACCAAGTCCTGCCATCTCTGCTGTCTCATTATCACTTCTTTCCATCCAACTACCCGAGTTCAGGCTACCACCTTCTCTCTCCTAAATGCTCCCATGTCTCCTGTCTGGTCACCTCCGATCAATCAGTTCTCCTCCCAGGAGTCAGAGAACTGTCTGACAAAGTAAATCTGACTGTGTTACTCCAAAGTCCAAACTCCTTAGCCCAGCTTTCAAAAGCACTTCATCGTAGCACTCTTTACAATAGCCAAGAGTTGGAACCAGCCCAAATGTCCATCATCGGATGAGTGGATATGGAAAATGTGGTATATCTACACAATGGAATACTACTCTGCTATAAAAACGAATGAAATACTGCCATTTGCAACAACATGGATGGACCTTGAGAGAATTATATTAAGTGAAACAAGTCAGGCACAGAAAGAGAAATACCACATGTTCTCACCTATTGGTGGGAGCTAAAAATAAATAAATAAATTCTCCCCCCCCCCCAAAAAAAAAACCGGGGGGGGGGGGGAGAAGAAGACATAACAATTACAATGCCTTGAAGTTGATACGACAAGCAAGCAGAAAGGACATTGTTGGGTGGGAGGGGGCAGAGGGAGGAGGGAGGGAGGTTTTGGTAAGGCCACAATAATCAACCACATTGTATATCGGCAAAATAAAATTAAAAAACAACAAAACAAAAACACACACACACACACACACACAAGCCTGGACCTTTCTTTGGCCTCTCTCCCTTCACAACCTGTGATGTGGTTATGCTGAATTCCCTGTCTTGCCATTTTCTGGCCTTGTCGTGTTTAGTCTCAAAGTTTGCACACGCTGGTCTTGAAATATTTACATTTTTACTTATGTTTATTGTGGTAAGATCACAAGAAATCTACCCTCAATAAATTTTTAAGTGTACAATACAGCATTGTTAACTGCAGGCACAATGTGGTACAGCAGGTCTCCAGAACGTGCATGTCTTGCGTAACTGAAGCTTTGTACCTCACCCTGCGAGCCCACCCTGCCCATCCTGTGTAACTCCTGTCACTTTCTCATCTCCACACACCATGTGCTTCTATATTATGGTCAACATCCTGCTTCATTACAGTCACTTTCTCATCTATTCTTCTGGCTGTGAGTCCCTTGAAGGTAGGGATCCTGGCTGTCATTCTTGCTGCTGTGTCTCTAGCATCTAGCAGTGGGCCAACATAAGAGATGCTTAATGAACATCTGTGGAATGAGTTTAGCTTTCTGACTTTCCTTTCTACATTCCCATTTCTGAACATTTCCCTTTTCAATTTTGCTTTCTTTCCTTAGACATCTTAATGGAATAAAACAAATAGTACTCATTTTTCTGTTTCAGGAGCCATTCTGTCTTTTAAGGTGTCTGTCTCTGCTCCTATTTATTACGTGTTGGGTTATACTGTACCTCTCAGAGGGGAAGCTTACCGCCCCACCCAAGTTCTGAGAAGCCTTGTTATTGCTTCCTCAAGCCTACAGGAGCACTAACTCATTCCCCAGGGCAATGTCGTTTTCTCAGAGGTGCCATTACACTGTGCCAGTGTGGACCATCACATGAACACACCACCCATCACCTAATTAATATTCAGTGCTGAATTTAACCAGGAAGCATCAAGCCCCAAATTTCTAACAAGACATGAGCACTCTGAGCCATCGTAAGTATCAGTAATAGGCTGAGTTGTGCTGTGGCAACAAAATAAAGGCAAAAGTCTAATGATTTAAAACAAAGGCTTATTTCTTGCTTATGCTATTTGTTCATTGAGGTTGGTGGGAGCTTCTGTCCCATGTCACCTTACTCAGGACAAGGTAGATGGAGGCTTGACCTTCTGGAGCATCATTGGCTGCTAGCAGCAAGGGGAGTGAGACAATAAATAATTGTGTCAACTCTTCAATGCTTTCACTTAGAAATGACACACATCGTTTTCATTCACATTTTACTGACCAAAATGAGTTATATGAGGCGGCAGGGAGGTATAATCCTACTGCATGCCAGGAAGGAGGAGAGCCAGAAAGATCAGTAAGCAACACTGATATTGTTACAGTAGACGTGGATGCAAGAAGAAGACAACACACAGACTGTCTCAGAATTGATGCGTATGCTCTTCTCATTCCATCACAGAAGTTCGGCTAAAAGGAGACACAGTTTGCTGCAGACATGCTCTAAGTGGAAGGCAGGGGCAGAATATGATGCAGGAAAGGTCAGGTTTGGGTGGTGAGAGCCAGAAAAGGAGTTCAGCAGGAGGCTCTGAGAGAGAAGCCAGTCATCCAGAAGCAGGGAGGCAGGGGGGACATAAGGAGAACAGAAGCAGCTGTTGGGGGATCCAAACAAGGTCTTGACCACCTCCCACTTCCATGCTTGTGTGAGCTTTCTGCGAATTGACTGCTTTTGAGGTAACTCTCCTCTCGTGCTGTCTTAAAGGTGTCTCCTAGCTCCTGATGGGACTCGGTTACATTAGTGACAACCACACTTGGAAAATGGTCTCCAGCGGGGGAAGCTGGTATAAGGCAAGGAGGTCTCAGGATATCCAATGTGGGACTTACACTATGAGCCAGAAGACAGAAACCATGCCAGTGAGAGAGAACATTTCATATTAAGAATTATGTAGTAGGTGTTAAAGAACTAGAAAGGCAAAAGGGAACACTGAGGTCACGTGGAAGTAGTAACCGCAGGAAGCACTTATCACTCCTCCGTCTGGGGTGCAAAGAAAGAGAAGAAAGAGGCTGGCAACTTAGAGGAAGGGGCACTGCTCAACTGGTGCTTGTGTCCCTGAACTCAGAGGACGGGCCTTGTGTCCCTGAGACCCACACCTCTGAGGAGGGAGTACTGCTGGCTGGTACTGGTGTCTCTGAGACGGAGTGATCAGATTGGTTCTCCAAGTGTTGGAAAAAGTGCAAATTGGATTCAGATGCTGCTGTTGCAAGTTGCAAGTAACTGCTGTTGCTGGGGTAAAGCAGTGTATCTGGGAGGTACTCACAGAAATGGGAAGTCGCCAGGAAAGAGCAAGTTCTGTTTCCCTCCTGCAGACTTTCAGATTCCCTTTAGTGTCCTCTATTGCCACAGCCTAGTGGCAAAGTAGAGTCCCAGACCCACATTACAAATCAGAGAAAGAAAGTAAGTTTGAAGCTGAGAGACAAGGGCTCACTGATTGGCACACCTAACTCTGATAGATTACCTTCAAGAAGGAGATCTGTTTAATAAATTTTGAAGCAGCAGATTTTTAATATTAGCTAATTCTTTCTTTGTGGAAGATTTCATTATGATCAGAAAACAAACTGAATAATTTCAGTTCTTTTAAATTTGTAGAGGTTTGCTTTATGCTACCAGTTATGATCTATCTTGGTTTGTATTCCATAGGCACTTAAAAAGAATGTGTATTCCGCTGTTGTTGAGTGGAATCTTCTCTGAATGTCAATTTGATCTTGTTGGTTGATGGTGCTGTTAAGTTCTTCTATAACCTTGTGAATTTTCTGTCTCATTCTATCAATTGTTGAGAGAGGGATGCTGAACACTCCAAATATAATTGTGGGTTTGTCTAGTTCTCTCAACTCTATCAGTTTTTGCTTCATATATTTTGCAGCTTTGTTTTTTGGTATGGACACATTTAGGATTACTATGTCTTCTTGCTGGATTTACTCTTTATCATTATGTAATATCCTTATCTGTCCCTGATAACTTTCTTTGCTCTGAAGTTTATTTTATCTGATAGCAGTATAGCCAATCCTTCATTCTTTTGATTAATGCTTTTATAATATATCTTTTCCCACCTTTTTATTTTCAAACTACCTATATTGTTATATTTGAAGTGAGTTTCTGGTAGACAGCATACATTTGGGTAATGTGTTTAATTTCTCTGCCAATCTGTGTTTTAATTGGTGTCTTCACTTACTGTGATTATTGGTATGATAGCTCTTAAATATGCCATTTTATTTTTGTTTTCTCTTTGTTCTTTTTTTGTTTTTGTTTTTGTTTTTCCTATTTGGAACTCTGGGTTGACAGTTCTTTTCTTTCAAAACTTAAAAAATGTCATGCCATTTTTCCTTATGGCCTCTTGGTTTCTTTTGTAAAACCCACTGTTATTCGTATTGCTTTTCCCCTATAGGTGTCATTTCTCTCTTGCTGCTTCTTAAGATTGTTTTCAGAAGTCTGAATATGATGTGACTTGGTGTGGATTTCTTTGGGCTTATCCTATTTGGGATTCACAAAACTTCTTGAATCTGTAAGTTATATCTTTTGCCAAATTTGGAAAATTTTCTGTTATTTTTTAAAGAATTATTTATTATTA
Source organism: Galeopterus variegatus (assembly GCF_000696425.1). Lineage (NCBI taxonomy): Eukaryota > Metazoa > Chordata > Mammalia > Dermoptera > Cynocephalidae > Galeopterus > Galeopterus variegatus. Next base: position 14,135 of record NW_007731563.1, read on the forward strand.
TTATTTTTTACATTCTAAGATGTTGTGGAGCAGGTGGAGAGAGAAGTAGGTGGGAGGAGGGAAGAGAGAGGGCGTGGGGAGAGGGGAGGGAGGGAGGGAGGAGAGGGGAAGGGGCTGGCGCACAGCTGGCTCCTTTGCTAACCTGGTTGCAGGTTGGTGGGGGTCTTGGCCAAGGCCTGCAGCCTCTCTGCCCAATTCTGGTTTGGGAGCCCAGGGGGCTTCCAGCAGCAGCTTGGTCATCTGTGGTCTGGATGTGGATGTTGGGGTGTGTGGCTGAGGCCATTGGCAACCCCCGCCCCCACTTGGGTGCCTGGAGGGCTTCCTGTGGTTGCTCAGACATTGCTGGGCTGGATGCTGGCACTGGGGAGGCGTGGCTGAGGCCCTCAGGGCCCCCCAACCCTGCTCGGGAGGCCTGGGGCTTCTGGTGGTGGCTGGGTTGTTGCTGGGCTGGATGCCAATGTTGAGGGGGTGTGGCTGAGGCCCTGGTCCCCCCAATCCCATCCTGGCTCATGATCCTGGTTCTTCTAGATTTTACAGGTGTTCTTTGGTGGTGTTAGACCTTTACTGGTTAATACCAGAACTTTGATCTGTCTTTTTTTGTTTTTTCTTTCAGTTCTGCATTGGATTATTAGCTGCTCCCACCACTTGATCTCTGCACTGGCAGTAATTTGTTGTCTTTGGGTTACTTCTAAAATTGGGGAACTTCCTGTGGGGACCGGACCATCAGTTGAGCCCTGTGATTGAGCTACATTGCTGCTTTGCTGCTGATTCTCTGGGGAAGACTTTTTGTGCAGTTCAGGTTTTAAATGTTGACCTGGTAAGCACTTCTGGGTCTTGTGAGAACTGACACACCTGGTTTGTGTGGAAACTTTGGTCTGGGCCTGAGTCTTTCTGGTAAACTGCACCAGAACTCCTCCAGTTCTATATTCCTGACCAGTCTCCACTGAGTGGCCTGTGCTGAGTGGAGGGCAGATCAGCTGTCCACACTGTGCCCCAATGTTCCCACAGTGGACCTGTCTCCCTGACCTCCTGCACTCCAAACACTTCTCATGGGGTAGGCTATGCACTAGTCTCTTGCAATAACTCACCAGCCTCTGATTGGCTCCTTTTTCAGTTGTCTGTGGCCCCTCATTCCTATGTGGGTCCATGGGGACCCCATAAATGGTCTTGCTGGCCTGAGGGCCACCAAGGCTCTCTTCTCCCCCTGCAGATTCCAGGCACCATCACACAAAGGGCACAGCTGTGGCTTTTGCCAGCTCTTGCTCCGTGTGCTCACCAGGGCCAGACTTGAAGTGTCCAGGGCTCAAAACAGTTGGAATGATCCTTTCTTTCTCTCATTGCAGCTTCTCCCGCCTTCATGAACTCCATAGGTCTCTCCTCATCTTCACCTGAGCTCCAGCCACCCCAGCTTGGCAGTTGTCACTTTTTAATAGTTGTATATTGGTCAATTATGGGAGAGGGTGATGCTGGGGACTGTCTAATCTGCCATCTTGATCCAGTTATTTTTTTGACATCTTTTCCAGCCCAATTACCATTTTCCCCTCCTTCTTTAACTCTGATGAAACAAATGTTAGATATATTGTTATAGTCCTATATTTCTCTGAGGTTCTGTTTCTTTCTGTATTTCAACCTATTTTTTCTCTATTGTTCACATAAAGTGATTTCTCTTGTTACATCTTCAAGTCCACTGATTTCCCCCCCGCCCCCCGCTATCTCCATTCTGCTATTGAATCTGCCCATTTCATTTTCTATTTTGTTATTGTATTCTTTAGCTCTAAAATTTCTATTTGGTCTTTTTTCTGTCTTTTATACCTTTCTTGGGGCTTTCTATTTTTGCATTTGTCTCAAATGTGTTTATAGTTGCATGTTGAAATATTATTATAATAGCTGATTTAAAATCCTGGTGAGACATCTGTTTCAGCTTGGTGTTGGCATCTGTTGATTGTCTTTTGATTGAAACCAGGGCATTTTGGGTATTATATTATAAGACTCTGGATTTATTTAAATCTTGTGTTTTAGCAGGCCTTCTCTGCCACTGCTTTGGTGGAGAAAAGGGAGACATTACCTTGTTACTGCCACATGGGGATAGAAGTTCAGGTTCTCCTCCTGATCTCCAGTATTCACCGAGATCAGGAGAATAAAGACTTCTTATTACTGCTGTGCAGTGGTGGGAATTCAGGGTCTCCATGTGGCCTCCACTGACATCACTGGGTAAAGGTTAGCCTCATTATCACTGAGTGGTGGTATAAGTTTCATCTCTTTACTAAGCCTCCTCTGATCCTCTGACACCCCAGCAGGGAAGAGTATGGGTGCCTTGTTACCACCTAGTAGGTGCAGAAGTCCAGGATCCCCATATGGTCTCCAGTGATCACTCCACATGGTCAGGGGGTACTTGTTACTGCTCAGCAAAAATGAAATTCAAACTTTCCACTTAGGATTTTCTGACACCACCCAAGTCATGGGTGGGGAGAAGAAGAGCAGGTAGGGATGCCTTGTTACAGCCTGGCAAAGGTGGAAATCTAGGTTCTCCATTCAGGTTTTGCTAGTGAAGGTGGGGGTGGGGCTGCAACTTTTTCTGTGGTATTTGGCTATAGATGAGGGGTTGTTATCTGACAGTTTTATGTCTTGCTAGGCTTGTCCTTTCCTAGTTCTTTGGTGGGAGAGAATAGGCTTTGTGGGGGGGGCAGGTTTTTTTCTTTTGGTTTACACTTATTGGTGTTGCCGGGTTGCCAGTTTCTCCAGTACCTGGTCTTGAGGCAAAAAAGAAAACTCAGAGAATTCAACACCGTGTCATTCCTTGGGTCTTGAGGTTTCTAGTCTATCTGCCTTCTTCGAACTTTTGAAGTCTTCTTATGTTCATTTTAACATCTGGGATTTTTAGCTGTACTTAGCAGGAGAACTAGGGGAAAATATGTCTATCATATCTTTTTGTAAGCAGTAGTCCCAAGGGCAGTTTTAACTCTAGCAATCCTTGAGTTTTTGATCCTGGAGCCCTGTGGAGTTAATTATGGATTAACAGTACCCCAGTGATGTCTAGTGGCTGAAACATATTTCAGCCTAAATGGTAAGTCTGCCTCAACTGCTGTGGGATCCTGGCCAGGTGACTGTCTCTCTCTGATCGTGATTTTCTACATGCCCTGATCTGGGTGTTGGGACCTGTAGATGCTAGAAATATAGGTTCCTCAGACTCAGAACATCTTTTCTCTTTCTTTCTTGCTTTCCTTTGCCATCAACCCTGGCCCTATTTCTTGTTATTTGTCTCTCTCTTTTACCTTTATTTTCCTTCTTTCTTTTTTTTCCTATTCCAATTTTACTCTTTATTCTTTTTGTTGTTGTTTTTCTAACTTTACTTGTAATGCAGGAACATAGTGTCAGACAATCCCCTGAGAGTGCACCTTTTTGTCCTGAGGGGGCAAGGGGAGTGGAAGGAAATTTTTCTGTTGGGATACTCAGGTTTGTTCTCCCAGGGTACTTATTAGTGGGTGAACTTCCTTGCAGGTACTTAAATAAGGTGGAAAGGTTGATAACCTCAGGGATCTCTGCTAAGTGTAGGGTTGCTTCACACTTGACTTTGTTGAGTATTGCCACCATGTGGAGCGAGAGGGAAATGCAGATAACAGGAGACTCAAGGGCATAGGATATTCAAAAATAGGATAAAGATTTCCTCTGAGTAAACTGCCCTTCCCGGATGATGACTTTCTTTTCTCGATGTTATATAATCATTTAAAACAGTTTGTGATTCTGATTCATATATATGCTTTTGAAGGAAAGTGCTGTGGGAAGCATAAAAAGTAGACTTTGGAGTTCCAGAGAATTAGGGTTGAATCTCAGCTACACCCTGTAAAAGCTGTGTGACCTTGGGAAAGTCACCTGACATCTCTGAGCCTCTGTGAAAGAGGGGGTAACTCCAGAGTGAATCTAAGAAGGGCTGGTAAGGAGAAAGTTCCTTAGAAATACTCACTTCCTTCCTCCAGTGATGAGGGAAGGAGGGCCTCAATGTGTGAAACATTAAGGGAAAGCCTTCCAGTTGGGCCTGGGGTCATGGCTCAGTGGATGCATTGCTGGGGAGGAGGAACTGACATGCCCTGAGGTTAACAGTACCTGGCACTGCAGTCGGTACTTTAGCTCTCCCAACACCCTGTGCAAAAAGTACTGTTGTCCTCACTTTACAGGTGGCAAAACAGAAGCTTGGGGACATTGAGCACATATCACTCAGCTGACAAGCAGTGTCAGTGGAGGAGTCAGGTTTTAAACTCAGCTCTGCCCTTTTGGTTTTTGGTTTTTGTTTTTCTGTATCATATTCATCCAATCAGTGTTAGCAAGGATCGTATTCTGTTGAATTAGTCCTGGTTTACCCCTAGGTTTCCCCATGACGTCAGCTTTAGAGTCTGCTCCAAGGTGAAGGTGAGGGTGGATAACTTGGCTGCTGTGTACCAAGTTTTGCTTCTTCCTCCACCATCTACTGGGAGGGTGAAGTGGGGGTTACCTCAAGAGATCTGGGTACTGGGCTGAAGGGGAAGAAAAGGGGGTGAGGATCTGGACTGAGCCCAAGAAACCAACAAAAGGGTGAGATCCTGAGGGAGACTTGTCTGTCTGTGAGGGCTTTTGGGGATCAGGCCAGATATTCCTGGGAACCTTCAGAGGGGAGGCTTCTGTGGGAGGAGTGGTTCTGGTGGATCATGTAGCCTAAAAATTTTGGGAGTACTGTGATCTAGGGGTTAGGAGATCTTAATTGTGCTGGGGGATTTCGGAACCTCAGTGGTCCTTGACTATGGGTTGATTGACTGTATATTTCAGGACTTCACACTGGCTAAGGAGGCCTGGGGAAAAGTTTTACATTGAAGAGTGGGTTGGTTATATGGGCATTGCTGGAGACATAATAGTGTGGGGCAAGGAAGGAGCATGAGTCAGAAAGGGAACACAGGTTGTCTTTAACATCTGGATAATGCTTGCTCATTTAAGAAAGTTTTTTTCCATCCATCATTTGAGCTCTCACTTAACTCAGTGTGTGTTGACTCTACAGTGAGCCTGGCGTTATGTAAGGGACAGGAGTTCAAATAATGAAGGAGATAGACACACTCTCTGCTCTTCTAGAACTTACAGTCATCACAGAACTTATAGTCTGTGAAGTGGGCAGATCATTATTATCTCATTTTCCAGATGGAAAAACAATGACTCGGCAGGTTAGGTGACTTGCTTGCTAGTCTATGGCTAGCTGAGACCTGGACCTAGATTTACTTGCTCCTTAGCTAGGGCTCCATGCAGACTCTAACAGCATTTGGACCTGCTGGCATTTTCATTGTGGAAGTATACTTAGTTCAGGCAGACAACTGCAAAGGGCTCCTCCTGCCATATGTGTTAACACTACGTACAGATCCACACCCTCCCACAGCCTGGGGGAGAGCAGTGGAGCATGGCTGAGAAAAAGGTTGATAGGAGTGAGACCCTTCTGTTTCTTTGCAAAATTCCCTTTAATTATGTTTGCACAGCCTTTCTGGAATGCCCCACAGTCCTGCTAATAAACTGTCACTCTTTTTCATTTCTTTCTGTAAGCATGAGCTGGGAGTTTCTCAAGCTGCATTTTGGTACAGAAATGGATTGAAATCATCAAAAGGAAAATAACTAATTCATCAACTATATTTACTGAGACTATAATTACAAAATCACCTATATATTCATATATACAGTCAAAGACACACACAGCCAACATAAGCTGACTCCTTAACCTTTGCAGGCTCCTGAGCTTTTCAGTTCTGATGCTGCTGCTTACATGTTTTCATCAGCTCTGGCTGTCAGCATTGCTGTCAGTTTTCATTGTTGGCCTTGACTCTGCCACAAAAGCTATGTTCCCTGGACCTCGGTTCCTTTACCTATAAAACATTGCAGGTGGACCAAATGTTTTCAGGGGATCCTTCCAGTTTTAACATTTATGCACATAGTCCTCTGCCATGTACTTGTTGTCTTAGTTTGTGTTTCCCCAGAAACAGACTCAGGGTCAAGAACGTGAGTGTAAGTATTTGATTTGGGAGGCCGTCCTGGAAAATATTCATAGACTAGTGGGGAATTGAAATAGGAATGGGAAGGAAGATAATACAGAATTAACTATCAAGCCAGTTACCACTGTAGGCATCTGGAGCTCAGTCCTGTTGGGGGATTCCGGGAGACAGTGTAGACACACCTCAGAATTATTCTTACCAAGGGGTGAGGAAGTTGGGGTATTTTTCCACCATTCCTTATTTGCTATTGGTTGTGTTTACTTCTGGGGCATTACCCTTCAGGCTCTTCTGGCTTTCCCTGGGGGAAATAAGCATGCTCCTGGGGTTAGGGAAAAGACTCAAGCAGAGAGTCACAAGTGTTCACAGTCTTTGGTGCATAGACAAAGTGTTGGCAGAATTTGTGCAAGTGTTCATGTCTTCAGTGGGTAGACAAAGTGTTGTCAGTGTTTGTGCAAGTGTTCACAGTCTTCGGTGTGTAGACAAAGTGTTGTCAGTGTTTGTGCAAGTGTTTGCAGTCTTTGGTGTGTAGACAAAGTGTTGGCTGCGTATGTGCAAGTGTTCGCGGTCTTCGGTGTGTAGACAAAGTGTTGGCAGTGTTTGTGCAAGTGTTCACAGTCTTCGGTGTGTAGACAAAGTGTTGGCTGTGTATGTGAAAGTGTTTGCGGTCTTCGGTGTGTAGACAAAGTGTTGGCAGTGTTTGTGCAAGTGTTCACAGTCTTCGGTGTGTAGACAAAGTGTTGGCTGTGTATGTGAAAGTGTTTGCGGTCTTCGGTGTGTAGACAAAGTGTTGGCAGTGTTTGTGCAAGTGTTCACAGTCTTCAGTGTGTAGATCAAGTGTTGGCAGTGTACGTGCAAGTGTTCGCAGTCTTTCGTGAGTAGGGGTAAGTTGACAAAGGGCAAGGCGCTGACATCATCTGCTATACTTTTTTTTCCTTTAAATTGTTGCTTGTCTATAAAAGTTTGGTTTTGAAAAACTGAAACTGTCATTTTGGCTCACAGCTTAGTCTAGTTCTGTTTAACTTAGAGTATATCTCTACATCTTGGAGGAAAGAAAGATTTACATTTCTTAAAGCCTTGCATTTTGAGAGAGAAGCCATGGATTATAAGACCACCCCCAAAACTTTACATTCTGACATAAGGTAGACATGTCTGTATTTTGTCAAAAGGATCCAAGCATTATAGAAGCAAAATTGTTAACTGCTCTGAAATAATTTGAGCTACAAATATGGCTTTCTCTCTTTGTCCTAGAATCCCAGGCATTCTGTAAGCATTCCTTGTGTGATGCCTATTTCAAGTGAAGCATCTTTCACTCAGTGCTTGGTAATTGTCTCTGCGTTGTTCTTTGATAGTGTGGAGCTGGGAATTTCTCTTGGAGAAAATGACTTGAGCCTGGATGAATGTGTTAAAAGAGCAGAATCTGAACAGAAGCAGCTTCAGCTCAGGCTCTGTTCTCAAAGGGAGGTGACTGATTAGTCCGGTTGAGAAGTTGATCATGACTTCTATGACCAGAACTGAGATTTTTTAGGTGATATCAGAGCCGCGTTTAATCCACAACTAATTATTCCCTACAACTGACACAAAATTCTCCTGAGAACTCTATCCAAAGCCCTGTGGATTGTGAGGTTTTCTAACGTGGCTTGTGGCAACAGGCACTATTCCTGGCCCTATGTGAGAGCTGGGACTGTTCCTTCTAACGCTTGGAGGGGATTCTCTCCCCAGCCACTGATGGGCACTCTGCTGAGTGCTCAAGGGAGACCCCTGGAAGATCTCCATGGTTGTATCTGTCCAGCTCTCTCCTCTCCAAGTCTCATCTCTTTTTTCCCATGTCTCAGGAATCAGGGTTCTTTATTTTCTGATGCCCACTATCTCGGAACTATTCTTTTAATTTATTTCATCTGCATTTTCATTGTTTCAAGTGGAAGGATAAATCCAGTCTATGTTATTCCATATTTCCTAGAAATGAAAGTCTCTATCCTTTTAAAACAAAGGTTTATTTACTAATATGTTGATTAATTCTTCTTATTTTTGTTCTCTACCCTACCTCAGCCACTCTTATGCCAGACCCTATGTCTTACCAAGACCAATAACTGCAAATTCTCCTTAATTTCAGTTTCTTTGACCACCATCCCCTAACTTACCAGCTCACTTCCTGTAGTACCCCAGTTCCAACAATCCTTCACCCCTCATCACCCCAAATTCATAGATCCTACTCCTTCTTTACTGCCTGTCACTTCCCTCGTGTCCTTCTCCAAACTTCAAGGTCAAGCATCATCCTCAGTCTCTTGTATTCATTGTCAAAAGAACTTCATTCTCAAATGAGCTCAAATGCTTCTGCTTTGCATTATTCTCTGAGCAAAACTTGAGCCGAGGTTAAACATAATTCTCTGTCTCCTCTGTGCCTGTACTCAGGTGGCTGGAGGTGGTTGGAAAAATACACAAAACCATGCTGATTGGTCTCACGCTAAACTCATTAGTACAAACTTCAATGGGGCTGTTGTTCCCGCTCAGCAATCCTATCATATTTTCAGTTTATTCGTTCTCTCCCACTTTCGTAGGTAATATCTTTTTAATATTTTATTTCTTTGTTTTCTTTTAAGCTCCCTACTCTAACCTGAAACACTGCCTCCTCCATTTTTTACACTGTTACGGATCTTGCTTTCGTTCGCATGAGCTCATGGAAGCAACTAGCAGAGGACTTCCACAGCACCTGCCACCGCATCTCCCCTCCTACCGCGTCTGCACGCCGTGCTGTGTCATCCTTCCTGTTACCATGGTTAATGGCAAGGTTCCCACCTTTGACAACCACAGCATTCTGCTATCTCCTCGCCTCCACTCAGGGCACTGCTTCTTCACTCAGGGCGTTGCTTCTCCATTTCCTATCCTCTTCCCACAGCATCACTTTTCTCTCCACTGGATCATTCTCATTAGCATACAAACCTGCTGTGTTTTCTCTTACTGTTTTTTTTTAAACCTTCTTTTGATCCCAGTTCTACCTTCAGATACTGCCCCATGTCTCTGATTTCCTTAATAGCAAAACTCCTTGAAAAAATTTTTCTATACCCACTTTTTCCATTTTTCCTCTTCTTTTTCTCTCCTAAACCAACACCAACAAGGCAGCATAGGAAACCTCTGTTTTCTGAATTCTATTGTCAATTTCCATCCTTATCTTTCTTGATCTTCTATCAGCATCCCCCTTGAAATGCTTTTTTCCCCACACTTGGTTTGCAGAACCCCAGGAAGGCTGGATTTGCCTCCAGCCTTCCTGCCCCTTCCTCAGTGTCCTCTCTCTTCAACATCTTAATGCTGGAACACTCCAGGCAAGGCTCAGTTGTCAGACCTCTCATTTTCCCACACTCCCACTCTTTATGATTCTCTAGTCCCGTGTATTAAAACACTATCTACGTGCTGGTGATTCACATGTTTTTATCTCTACCCCAGACCTCTCCCCTGAATTACATATTTTTATATCCAAGTGACTACAAAAATCTACTTTGATGCCTAATAGACATTTTTAATTTAACATGGCCTAAACAATTCTCCTGCCCTAAAAACTAATTTACTTTCAGTCTTCTGCATGTTAGTTGATGACATCAATCTTCCGTCAATCTTTCATTACCTTTGATTTCTTTCTATCTCTCACCTTCCACATTCAATGCAAGGAAGTTATGTTGGCTCTACCTTCAAAATATGTTCAGAACTTGAACATTCTTACCATCTACACAGCAAGCACTCTGATCTAAACCTCCTTTATCTCTCACCTAGATCATTGCAACAACCTTCTAACAGGGTTCTATTTGGGCAACTTTCTGCCCCTGAAATCTATTCTTTTTAAAAAAAAAAATTAAAATTTTTATTGAAACATATTGATTGCACATATTTATGGTGTACAGAGTTATATTTCTTTTTTTTTTTTAAAAGATGACCGGTAAGGGGATCTTAACCCTTGACTTGGTGTTGTCAGCACCATGCTCAGCCAGCGAGCGAACCGGCCATCCCTACATGGGATCCGAACCCGTGGCCTTGGTGTTATCAGCACCACACTCTCCCGAGTGAGCCACGGGCCGGCCCCAAGAGAGTTATATTTCAATACATGTATATAATGTGTGATGATCAAATCAGGGTAATTAGCATATTCATCATTATAAAACTTAATCATTTCTTTGTGATGTGAACATTTGATCTTCTCTCTTCTAGTTGTTTTAAAATCTGTTCTTGACACGGAAGCCTAAGTGATCCTTTAAAAACAGGAGTCAGATGATGTCATTCTTCTACACAAAATTCTCTAGAGGCCCCAGTTTCCTTCAGTGTAAAAGTCAGTGTCGCCACAATGGCCTGTGAGGGTCAACACCAAGTGGCCCATTCCACCTTCCCGACCTCATCAGCTACTACTGTTCTCTCTCTTCCTCTCTGAATTCAGCTACACCAGCTTCCTTGCTCTTTCTTGAATGTGCCAGGCAGGCTCACACTTCCCAGCCTTTGCCATGGCCGTGCCCTCCACCTTGAATCCTTTTCCTCAGATATCCACGTGGGTCTCTTTCTTTTCTCATTTAAATCTTTGCTCCGATGTCACCTTCTCAGTAAGCCTATCCTAACCACTCTGTTTAAAATTACGATTCCTTCCTCATCCCTGATTTCTGATAGTCGTATCTCCATTATCTACTTTATTCTTGTTCATATTACTGTCACCTTCTATAATACTTATCTTGTTCATTTTCTATTTCTCTCCATTAGAACATAAGCTCCACAAGGGCAGGATTTTTGTCTGTTCTGTTCACTATTGTATTCAAGGCCGCTGCTTACAGCACGTAGTCTATATACCACGAAACTTCCCACGAATGTAGCCATTCTCACAGATTTTCAAGCACTGGAATTATGCCGTGTGGCATTGCTTTTCCTGTATTCCTGTTAAACAGCAATGTGGATGGTTGCCCTGGAAGTTGTGTCACATAGGACCTTGGCTGTATACCCAGGGCTAGAAAAATGTCAGGTCACATGACAGGTGTTCAATAAATATTTATTGAATGAAAGAAGACTAAATAAATACATTTATTGAAGTTTCCTTTATAGCCTGCTATGTAGTCTATTTTTGTAAATGTTCCATGGATACTAAAAAAGTTAGATTTGCTGTTGTTGAGTACAGAGTTCTATATCCATCAAATGGCTAGCTGACCCTATGACTTATCATTCGAATCATGATGTATTTGAGAGCAGAAGGGCGCACTATTAATAATTAGCCAGGGCAGCAGGCATTAACCAGTGCTGTCTAGGGCAAATCAGGGCAGGGAGTCAGAGACACTCTATTGATAGCTCAAGCTTATTAATTGTGTTATTCAGTTTTCAACATCTTTGCCTATTATGTCTGTTTGATTTATCAGCTACTTGAGAGAAGTTTATTAAAATCTCCAATAGCAAATGTTAATTGATATATTTGTTCCATTTTGTTATTCTAATATTTCACTACAGTGTTTTGTAGTTCTTGAGCCCTTTCTGTCTTGTTCATTTTCCTTCATTATAGGAAATTTACCTCCATTACTTCCGTGGATATTTCCTTATTGTCTTTTTTCTCTGCCTCTAGGTCTCCTATTTTCCAGATGTTGGCACTTCAACTACTGTCCTCTATGTCTCTTAGTGTTTTTTTTTTTTTTTAAATCTTCAATCTGTTCTTTCCTGTTTGCTTTTTTCAATCTAATTTTTAAACTCATTCATTTCATTTTTTTCAGTGAACCCGTTCTTCCATTTATCTCCACTTTTGTGATTTTTATTTCAACAATTATAGTCATGAAATCTAATAATTCAACTTGGTCCGTTTTTATCATTTTTAATTTCTGTTTTTCATTACTAACATCTTTACTATGATTATACTTTTCATGCTTATTTTAAAAAAAATCTTGGCTCATCTGTTCCCATATTTCTGTTTCAGATGGCTGTGTATTGCTTCAGTTTGTTGACTTTCTTTTGAGGTAGTTGTAACTCTCAGGTGTCTAGTTATTTTTACCTCTGAGCTTACGCTCCACTGGGGATATCAGATACTCTGCTTGGTCATGTGCGTTTTTAAAGTTTTTTTGATTTTTGAATTATTTGCCTTGTGATCAGAAAATGTGAACTATTTCATATATATTCTTTGAGGTTTATAAACTCTTAATTTATAGCCTCCATAATATATGACCAATTATTGTAATAGTTCAACATGGGATTGAAAAGAATGTATATTTTCTAATTGTTGGGGGAAGAATTTTATAAATGTCTGTTAGATTAAGCTTTATAATGTATGGTGTAAATCTTCTATAAATTTGCTTATATTTATCTGTTTGATCTTTTCAAGAACTGAGAAAGGTGTATTAAAAGATCTATGATGTTGAATTTATTAATTCAGACTATTTTTTCCTTGATTTTGAAGACAGGTAATTAGTTGTATGCAAGAGTAGAATTGTTATATTTTTCCTGAGAACTGAAACTTCTATCACTAGTGACTTCTTTTATCTCTAATAATGCTTTTTTTGTTAAATTGCATTTCGTGTAGTATTAATATAGAGCTATGTATGAGTTTATCAGTTAATGTATGTAATATATGCATGCTATATCTTTTCCCAATCCTTTATTTTTAAATTTCCTGTTTTCTCATATGTTAGATGTGCCTCTTAAAAATAGCATATAACAGGATTTTGTTTGTCATCCTCTTCCTTTTTGTTTGACAACCTCTTTCTTTTAACTGCTAAGTGTAGTCAGTTTTCCTTCTTTATGATCACTATTATATATCATATATTACATTTATGTATCATTTTGGACTTTCTATTTGCCCCCATTTTCAATGCTTTCTCCTATTGTTTTCCTACTCATTTCAGGATTTGTTTACTTTTTTAAAAATTCCATCTGTCTATACTGTTTCAGAAGTTTTTATTTTTAATGGTTTAATTTTTAATAGTCACTGTTATTTTAATAGACTTGCTTAACTTAAATTCTAAAATTGTTAAACATTTTTATCATTGTCCTGAAAAATATGAAGCTGTTTCACGCTAACTCTAATTGCCCTTTTCTATGTTAAATGTTTCATGTAGTATAAATTTATCATTTTTAAATCCTGCAAATTAGATATTATTGCTATTGTTTTACACAGGTTTTATATGTGTGTATATGTATATATAAAACATATATTTGCATATGTACATGTATACATATATTTTTTTCTTTCTTTTTTTTTTTTCTTTTCAGCTGGCCAGTACAGAGATTGAATCCTAGATCCTGGTATTATTGGCACCAAGCTCTAACCAACTGAACCAAGGGACCAGCCCTGTTTTTTTTAAGTTAAGAGAAATTTATTTATTTTTATTTTAACATTTATTTGTACATATTTGTGGGGTACAGTATGTTGTTTCAATACAGGCACATACTGTACATTGGACTCACTTAGAGTATAGCATAGCTTTTTACCCATTAATCCACCAGTTCCCACCCCCCCCCCATTCCCCCTCCTCTCCTGGCATCTGGTAACCATTATTCTACTCTGTATTTCTATAAGGACCACTTTTTTTTTTTTTTCAGATTCCACATGAGTGAGACCATGTGGTAGGTGTCTTTTTGTGCCTGGCTTACTTCACTTAGCATGATGATCTACAATTCCATCCATGTTGTGGCAAATGATAGGATTTCATTTCTTTTAATAGCTGGATAGTATCCTATAATGTTTATATACCCCAGGTTTTTAGTCCATTCATCTGTTGATGGGCATTTAGGTTGATTCCATCTCTTGGCTCCTGTGAATAGTGCTGCAGTGAACACGGGAGTGCAGGTGTCTCCGATACACTGATTTTGTTTACTTCGGGTACATACCTAATAGTGGGATTGCTAGGTCATAGGACAGTTCAGTTTGTAGTTCTCTGAGGAAGTTCCATACTGTTTTCCATAATGGCTGTACCAATTTACATTTCCACCAACAATGTAGGAGGGTTCCCTTTTCTCTGTATACTTGCCAGCATTTGTTATTTTCTACACAGCTTATATTTTTGTAGATTTACCCACATGTTTACCAATTTCTTTTTTCACTTTTCCTTTTTGTAACAGATGGTTTCTTCTCCATTAAGCATTTTTAGAGGTTTCTTTAGGGAAGATAGTTGATGATAAAAACTCTTAGTATTTATTTATTTGAAGATGTAGATGGCACTAGACATGGGTTAGATCTTATCTGTTTGTTTGTTTTTATATATGGATGTTTAATTGCTGCAGAACCATTTGTTGAAATGGCTATCCTTTCTCCATTGGATTGCCTTGATATCTTTGTTGAAAATCAATTGATTTTATATGGGAAAGTCTAGTATGTCTCTCTATTCTGTTTCACTGATCTATATATCTATTCTTTCACTTAAGTCCACACTGTAGTGATTTTTATAGCTTTATATTTACAATTTGAAATCAGGTTGTGTGAATCCTCCAAAATTGCTTTTTTTTTTTTTTTCCCCTTGGGAGCTGGCTGTTACAGGGATCTGAACCTGTGACCTTGGTGTTATAAGGCTGCACTTTAATCAACTGAGCTAATTGGCCAGACCCTCTCCAAAATAGTTTTGGTTAATTTGATTCTCTTTGCTTTTCCATATAAATTTTAGAATCAAGGTATCAATTCTTATTTTAAAAAAAGACTACAAGGATTTTGATTTAGATCCTATTGAATCTATAGATCAGTTTGGGAAAAATTGACATCTGAACAATAATGAGTCCTCCAATCTTTAACTCATTCTTTAAGTATTATTGAAAATAACACCTAAAAATGAAATAATGAGATCTAAATCTATGAAAATATGTGCAAGAGTTGTATGCTGTAACCTACAAAACAGTGAAAGATAAGTCAAAAAAGATCCAATTGATTGGAGAGTCATTTAGCAGAGATAATATGAAGGATGGTTAACAAGGTATAAATTTGTTAACTACGTTTCTAAAAGCAAACAAACACAAAAGGACTCTCAAGTGTGAGTCTTAAAAAGGTGGCAAGTGCAGATACCATTCCTAAAGCTAGGGGAACAAAGGTAAGAGGTTGGAATTACTAAAACTTCGCAAGCTTGGAGTAGGGGGCCACATGAAACTGGAAGTTCGACCTTTGAGCTGTGGATATTGCTCATCTGGCGCTGGTATCTCTGAGCTCAGAGTAAGGACTTGTGGATTTGGTATCTAGACCTTTAAGAAGAGACCACAGCTGGCTGGTGCTGGTCTCTCTGAGGGTGTGCAATAAGGCTTGTTTTGCTAGAGCTGAAAAACTGCAAATTGAATTTAGCTGCTGCCATAGGAAAGAACTGCTGCCGCCTAGGTGTAGAAGTGTGGCTGAGGCTATGCTCACAGGAACAGGAAGCAGCCAGGAAGCCAACAGGAGGAAGTCCCTCTTCCTCCGCCATCCTTGTACTCTTCCTTTAGTGCTTGCTATTGGCAGAGCCTAACAGGGAGCCAGCCGGTAAGTCAGAAACATGGTTTACAGAATCTCAGCCACAGCATCCAAAGCAAAGTACAGAAGGCTTAGCCTAATAACTAGAATGATCAGAGAGTAACGGAAACCAGGTACTAGGGTATTTATGGTATAAAAATACATGATTTTGCAGCACTTGAAATACTGACATCAATATTAAATAAAAGCAAGTTTTACATAACAACCCAAAATAGAAATGACTCAAGGAAGAAACCATGTGTGAGAAAATTAAGGGAGCAATTCAGCAAATTTAGAATTGTATACAAATCACAGAAATGTAGATATGGCATAAATACAAGCCTTCCACTGGGATAATAGTAGTCGCAGATAGTAAAACTAGATTTTGCAAACGTTTTCTAGACGAGTTCTTAACAAAAGTACCAGATGTAAAAGGGTACAAAATTCTTGGCTTGTGCTCAAAAACTTTTTTCCTACTCTGTTTTGGCAGTAAATTCTCAAACCTATACAATTTTGATCTCAAATATTTGGTTCATTTAGAAATTTCTGTATTCCTAATAAGATATTTTCAGTTGTGATTGCTGGACTCCAGTCCTTCCTCCAAGATGAGCAGACGCACTGCACCTGAAGGATAGCCATTGCGTGAAATGACGGGGCTGAAATTTACATTATCGTGGTGAGAATGGAAAATCATCTCTGAAAAACAATCATAGATTTTTTTTAAAAAGACTCATTTTTTTCTTTCCACATTCCATTTAAAATTTTAATTGACAAATAATTGTATATATTTATGGGTACAATGTGATGTTTTGATGAACCTGGAGGACAATATACTATGTGAAATAAGCCAGGCACAGAAAGACAAATACTGCATGATCTCCTTACATGTGGAATCTAACAGTGGAACTCATGCAAGTAGAGAATAGAATGATGGTTACCAGGGGCCAGGCAGATGATGATCAAGGATACAAAGTTTTGGTTAGATAGGAGTAAGCTTTAGTGATCTATGGCATAGAATGGTGACTACAATAAATAACAACACATTGTATATTTCAAAATTGCTAAAAGAGTAGATCTTAAATGTTTTCACCACAAAAAAGCCAAGTCTCTTTTAAATGGGGTTCCTTTCTTTCCTGCAATGGCACTGTCTCAGTTCATGAGGCTGATCCTGCCATCTGGTTATTTTTGGAGATACTGTCACAAAATCAAATGAGGGGTCTTCTGCCCTGTTCTTCTCTCCTTGAATCTTCTAAGAGTGATGCTGATATACTTAAAGTCCCCCTTTCCACTTTTGAATTATAAGTTTCCTTTTTCTCTTGCATTCATGACAGAGCCTCTGCCAGGCAGTTGTAAGCCTCTTGAGCATGGTGAGGTGCTGGGGAGCCAGAGCAGGCACTGGAGTGGTGGCCGTTGTGCTTCCCTTTGTCTTGGATGCCCTCTGGAGCCCTTGCCTGGTTTTGATTGAATGAGAGACGTTGTGCTTGAAGAACTGGAGAAATAACTCGAGGCTCTGGGTGATATATTCCTCCAAAGGTGATTTACTTTTACTTTGGTTAGGCAGTTGTGCTAAGAGAAGATGTAATCCATTTTGAAATTCAGCTGACTTGATGCTGGTTTTAGTGTCTGTGAGGGTTATCACTTACTCCTTGCAAGTAAGCCCTGCTAGGCTTCCACCGGAAGACCTGGGGATACTTTGCAGGGACCCAAACTCCCCAGCCCTTGAGACTATCGAGAGCTTTGCTTAGCTTCCTGGCATCTTTGCTGCCATTTTCTTTCCCACTTCCGGTACTCTCAGTTGGCCTCTTTCGGAAAACATCTTGAGAGGAAAAAGCAAAGCTGAGTATCTGGCTCACGTCTTTTCACTGCTCTTCTCTTTGAGGTCTAGGTTCTAGTTCTCTCTGTCTTGGTAGTTCTCTGATGTTTGAAAACATCTTTTTAAGAAACAAACATGTTCTCCTGCTTTTCAGATGGTCTTGATGGAAGACTTCGTCTTATATAGCCCTATCGTGAAGCGGAACCTATTCAGCTTTTGAATTCAATGATTACATTTTTTATTTCTAGAACTTCTTTCTGGATTGTTTTCAGACATTCTTGATCATTTTTTATAGGTTAAAACATGATTTTCATTCCCTTTTTCATTAAACGTGCGTGCGTATTTTACCGAGATATAATTATACAGTCAAATGCACAAATCTTAATGGTACAGTTATGAGTTTTGACTATTGTTATACCTATGAAATAACAATCTAATCAACATACAGAATATTGCCATAATTTCAGGAAGTTCCTTTGTGTATCTTTTTAGCTAATCCTCTCCCTCAGATGTTCTGAATTTTTTACCCACAGACTAGTTTTGCCTGGTTTTGAACTTTATGTAAATGGTATGAGTGTGGCTCTTGTATCTGCCTTCTTTTGCTCAACATAGTATTTTTGAGATTCATTCACATTGCAGTTCATTCCTTTAATTCATTTTCTTTTAATTGCTGAGTAGTACTTCACTGAATGAGTATACCACAATTTGTTGGTCCATTCTCCTGTGGATGGATATTTAGGCTGTTCACAGGTTTTGACCATTATAAATAAAGCTGTCATGAACATTCTTGGACAAGTCTCTATTTTGGATCTATTTCCAATTCTATTTTTACTTATTTTATATTCATTATCTGATAATTTTAATATCTGAGTCATTTGGGATCAAAATCCTTGCTTTTCTGTTTATTTTTTCCTGGTGATTTGTTTTCTTGTGATCTTGGTAATTTTGATTTGATCATATTTTGCTGATTATGGAATCCTGAGAGGTCTGAATGATTTTTCATTTGCATCTGCCAGGTGCCCAGGGTGATTCTAACTGAGAAACACTTGAGATTAATTTTCTCTCTGGGATGTTCTGCATAGAATCAGTGTATTTCCAATCTCCTCCTATGGGAGGGAGGGCTTAGGGAGGCTTTGTTTTCTGAACCCCAAGCTGTGGCCTGACACAGACAAGTTTCTAGTCAGCTCCCACACTGACATTTACCCCCAGGCACCCCTCTCCAAGGATGTAGTTCCTCAGAGATCGTGGATTCATTCAGAGATCTGACTTCCAGCCTCCACCTTGGGTCCCTCAGCACCTGGATCTCCCACGAGACTGCTAAAATAGGGCTTCTAAGTTCTGGGCAGAAAACCCCAGAACAATTCATGGCTCTTTCACTCATCTCCTTTTAATTCTCTCTTCACTTTTAGACCTTGCGAATTTCCTTTACTTTCTTATGAGCTCAGCTATGCATTTAAATCGATGTTTGTTATATCTGTCTTATACTTTTACATATTTATAGCATGAGTTTCTCTCCCTCACTGCCCACCCGGGCAAAATCTAGTCACCTGGGTTTGCCAGAAGTACAAGCTCTGAACATAGTTTCACAAGCTCTCTGCCCTACCTTCTGCAGAGGGCATATCTCTGTTTCATGCTTTCCACTTAATATATTATTTTTGGAGTGAACAGCAAGTCTGCTTAGTCAACATAAAACCTTTTATTGTTTTCTGGATAGTGTTTTAGCATTTCTTTCTTTCGCCCTGTCTTTGATCAGAAGTGGCAGAGCTGTTTGCTACCTGGAGTCACTCCTACCTAGTTTTTTTGGAAAGATTTCTCGTTTGGTCCCCTTCTTGTTTCCCCTGCCTCTTGGTGCTACTGAGTGAGTTCTGGGAAGCTCCTCCTTCATTGCTGAGTTAACACATACCAGTTGGCATGTGTGCCACGCAAGGGCTGAAGAGAGATGCTTGGCCAATCTCTACCTTCTCTCTTGACTTGGCCCAAGCATCAGTTACTCTCCATCAACTGGGTTTTGTCTGTTACCTAGTTTCACTGAAGGTGAATTTTCTTCTCTGTTTTCCATTCTTGTTGGAAAGGAGGGTCATGTGGAAATGTTTTTACACTGACTTGTTAGAGGTGGTCTGGTGGCAGATAAGAGCATCCACTGAGCAGCCCGTGGCCAAGGCCTCGTGCCATGTATGGAGCAGATGTGTCTCCATCCAGTCCCCTATTCTCCTCTGGAAAGCTGTGCTCCTGCTAACCCCTGGCCTGCCTTTCACAGCTTCATTCCATTGCATTGTGCTTGTCTGCCTCCCTGAATAGATGCAAAAACTTCTTTAGGGCAGGGTCTGTCTTTTGTTTTTGTATATATGTTGCCTGGCACATAGTGGGTGCTCAAGAAATATTTGTTTGCTGCATGACTTTGGTATCCCTTGGAGGCTGAATCTTATTTAGTGTTTAGGGTGCCAGAAGTGGGACTCAAGACTCCCACCCCCACATCTAAAGCATCTCTCACTATGTCCTAGGGATGTGGTGTTATGGAATGAGCACTTGACTTAGGACCAGGAGACCTGGGTTTGTAGACAAATGCCTTACTCTCCGTGTTGTATTCTTCTTTCCATAAAAATGGGACTGTGACACTTGATCTTCCTGCCTGGTAAGGTTGTTGTGGGGGATCAAGTGAAGTGATAAATGTGGAAGTGATTAGAGATGGTCAAGCTCTCTCTTCACAGGTTCATCATGGGAAAGGAAGAGCCAGCCAGTTGCTGTCACACAGTTTAGCAAAGAATTTATCCATGGTGACCTAACTCTGCTCCTCAGTCTGGCTTGCCCTCCTCCCCTGGGAAATCCAAGGGCAGCTCTGGCTGGGTGACATCAGGGAGTCAGCCCTTCTTTGTGCCCTGAACAGAAAAGGTGGTTGAGAGCCTGTCATGATCTCTGTGACCACTGGGTGTCACTCTTGGCCTTAAAATAATGTATTCTCGCCTGCCCTGTAAATTTCCTCTTCCTGTCAGCGTTACTTCTCAGCAGTGACCATGGCTATTCTCGATTTCCAGTATATCTCTCCTACATTTTTTAAAATTCCTGGCAGCAGCACTTGGGGCCATCACCCGGCATGCACCTAGGCCTTTGCTTTCAGTTAGTGGGTGCTTGAGCAATTCTAATTCATTTTAATTTTCACCTAACCAATGCATGACCAGAAAGGTGTAACCTATGATCAAAATGCTCATAAATTGAATTTCAGGACCAAAAATCAGTAAGTTTTTAGCAGTCAGCACATTTGGGATTGTCATATCAAGTCCCTTGCCTCCTCCCTTCCCAAGTTTTTTGCTGCTAAAAAAAGTATTTTAAAACCACTGCCTCAGGTGGCCTAGTTATTCTAATAGCAGGACTAGGGGGAGGTAGAAATCTCTGACTTCACCCCACCAAAATCCTCCAGATCAACAAAGTCAATAGAGACTCAGGTTTAGCTTTTATCTTCCTGGAGCATTTACTTTGTTCTTACTCTCCTCTTTTAAAAACTCCTCCTCAACTAGTGTTCACTATTTTCTCCTGGTGTACTTGCTAGTGCTCTGGTTCCCCCCAGGTCTTTCTTCTTAAATGTCACCATTTCTTGAGCACAGTCCTAGGCCTCTGCTCCTCGGCCCTATACAATCTACTCACCAGTGGTTCCAAATCCTTATCTTATATCCAGGCCTCTGTGTATTGCCATCTCTACTTGGGAATCCTAAAGGATATCACTTTAAAAGTAGCTTTATTGAGGTATTTACGTACAATGAAATTCATTCATTTTAGGTGTGTAATTTCATGAATTTTGGTGATTGTACATATAGATGTTTGACTGCCATCTCAATCAAGATATTGGCCTTAGAAAAATGCACTTTCTCACTCTGTAAAATTTCCTTTTCACGTGTTCACCTTGTTTCTCAGTATTCTTTCACCTTAAAAATTACCTTATGCCCCTTTGTGATTAGCCCCTGGCAACCCCGATCTGCTTTCTGTCACTATGTTGTTTTGCCTTTTCTGGAACTTCATGACAGTGAAATCCTATGGTATATAGGCTTTCATGTTCTTTCACTTGGCCTAATTGCCACTTTGACATGTGCCAAAATAGTCTCCTCTTTTGCTCCAGGCTCCTCACATGCTGTTGCTGCCATTCACCCTGATTTCAAAGATGGAAAGCTGGGTGTCACCCCACCGAGGCCCCTTCCTCTCATTCGCTGCCCCTGCTACCCCTCACCATTGGTCAGGGCGTCCTCGGGCTTCTTTCTCTTCTGTTTCTGAGTATGCCCTTTCCTTCATTCTCAAGCTTGCTGACTTGATTGCGGGTCTCTTCACTTCTTGCCTCTTCTGACTGGTCTTTGTGACTTCAGTCAGGACTTCTTCAATCTGTTCTTCTTACAGCCACCAGTGTGACCCTCTAAAACACAAATCTAATCCCACCACTCCCTTACTTCAATGACTCCCTGTGGCTTCTTAGCTTAGCAAATGACACCCTCCATGATTTGATTAAATTCTGCCCGAATCTCTATATCTTGTTTTCCAGAACTTCCTCAAATGCAGCCTACGCTCAGCCATTGCTTGTGACTTTTTTCCAAAGCCACACTCACTCATGCTTTCATGCCTCTGCACATGCTGCTCCCTCGACCTGGGACACCCTTTTCCTCCTCCGTCATCTAGTTAACTCACACCCATTCTTTAAGAGCCAACCCATATGACTTCCTCTGCAATGCCTGCCCTACCCACCACCCCAGACTGGGTTAGGTGTTCCCCCAAGGTATTCCCTCCATCATAGCATTTATAATCAGTCACTTCCAATCATATCTGTCTATCTGTTAAGTTAGGAATCTGTTCCTCCCACAAGACTTTAAATTCCTTGAGAAGTTTGTATTTTGTTTGACTTTGTGTTCTTGTTCCTAACCAGGGCCAGGCACAGAGGAGGCATCCTATGAATGTCCTCTGAATGATTATAAGAGGATGAAGAGAGATCTGAAACTTCAGGAACAGCAGGGGTGGGGGTTGGGAAGACCTGGCGTGGAAAACAAATACACCATTTAATCTGGCCACAGTCATAGAGAGGTCAACCTATGTAAAAGGAGGAGAAGAGTTAGGTGGGAATTGCAGGGGGAGAACCCACGAAGGAGAATGATGTAGGGGAGGTTCTCTGGCTCCAGCTATGAGGGTATCTGAGGGGAGGAGGACAGTTTTTTTTTTTAACCAAAAAATTAAAAAGGATTTTAGGTGAGAGAAAACCAAAGAGGGAAAGAGATCCAAAATGATGGGAAACACAACAAAAATGGGAGAAGCATACATTCTTAGATTTCTGCAGAGTGAGATGAAGACTTCCGAGTCCCAGACGAGGCTGTTTTCACAACATCACACAACTAGATGGGTCAGATGGTCATTTCTTACTGTGGACAGTGTCCTGAAGTTTCACAGTACTTTCCCAAGAATTGTCTTGTTGTACCTGCACACCAGCCCAGGGAGGCAGGGGGAGCTGATATGATAAATTCTGTTTAACCAATGAGGCATCTGAGACTGAGAGAGCCTAGTGACTTTCTCTTGTCACGGGTCTGGAACACTTCCTATTCCAGCTTCTGTCTCTAAGATGTGACCTTGGGCTGTGTCACCAACATCAGGTGTGTTTAGAGATGATGTGTTTGAGAAGGACTGAGGCTATTTACAGACTCTACAATGAGATGAGAGAGGCCTGACAAAGAATGTCCAGAGGCAGAAGCAACTGTAGGCTGGAGAACAGTCTTTGAGTCAATGAAATGTTAGGACAACTTAAAGTTAAATTAATAGGAGAACTGAGTTCCGTAAAGTCCTAATATCTTCCAGTTGCACAGCTGGGGCAGTTGGCCAAGGAAACTTTTGATTAGCTGGAGCTTTATGGGATGAAACATTTCCTGTGACAGTGCTTTTTTTAATAAAAGAGAAAAGAAATAGTTCTCAAAAGGGAAAAGGGATAGTCATAAAAAGAGACATTTTTCTTTTCTCTCTTTAATAGATGTTCTTGTGTTAAGCGATGTTGAATCTTAATAGCATACTATGAATCTTATCATGACATAAAATATGGAAGTTTTTGTTTTTGGTGGAAGACCAGCATTTTTCTTAGTCTGTATAACCTAGAGGTTAAGAGCATAGAGTCTCTAGATTAAAATCCTGGCTGCACCACTTACTAGCTGTAGGACCCTGGGTAACTTGCTTAGTCATTCTATGCCTTGCATCTGTTCCTACTTCATAGGCTTATGTAAGTATTAACTGATATAATCAATAGAAAGCACCTAGCATATTGTTGGTAATAATAATAATGTAGTAATAATGTCTTATATTTGCATATAGCTGATTTTAACTTTTTAAAAGCCCTTCCATTTCATTCTCATAAGAACTCTATGAAGCAGGCAGAGTAGGGATTATTATTGTTTTTTTGACAGATGAGAAAACTGCAACCCAGAAAGATTAGGTGATTTATGCAAGGTCACAGAGCTAATAAAGAACAGTTTCCTGGTGGCCAGTTCAGACTGTTTCCTACCATCCACTATTGCAGAGATAGGAGAATTAGAAATTATTGCTGGGATGTGAAAGAGTAGGTATGATGGAGGTCTTAGCCCCTCTCTCCCATTCTTCCTCATCTGGGGTTTGCTTTCACTGGACCTTAGATCTTAAGTAAGGTCTGAACATAAGAGGAGCTGTAATAATTTAATTGTTGTGTGTCAAATCCTACTTAATGATATTAGAAACACAGCTTTTGTTACTATCATTACTTTATTCTTGGGATTGTTTTGTATACATTTTATTTTGAAGTTTTAACTGATTAGAGATGGAGTCTCTATTTTGATCTTTCAATTAGTATTTGTTGAGTATCTGCTGTGTGCCAGGAAATGTGCTAAGGGATTTTCACATATATTTTCTCTTTTAATTTTAACCTTATATATTATGTCTTCAACTGTAAATTGTCTTCATTTTATAAAAAAAGAAATAGAAGCTCAGAGATATTGAGTAATGCACCCAATCCTATTAAAGACCATTACAAGAAAGAAAAATTCCAGGTAAATCTCTCCCTCGGGTAATGATACAAAATTCCAACAACATTTTAGCAAACTGATCCAGCAATATAAAGAAAAGATAATCTATCATGAGCGAGTTGGATTTATATCAGAAATCAAATGTGTTTAACATTAAAAAATTGGCCAATGCAATTTACCAAATTAATACAATACTGGAGAAAAATCATATGATCTGTTCATTAGATGAGGTAAAATATTTGATAAGGTTCAACACTTATTCAAGATTTAAAAAAAACCCAAAAACTTTCTTAACTGACTAGGAATATAAAGAAACTTCCTTGCTCTGATAACAGGAATTTAAAAAAAAAAAAAAAAAAAAGTACAGTAAACATAATTAGTGGTGGAAATTTGGCAGTTTTCCTGTTAAGATCAGGAAGGTGACAATGGTGTCCCCAGCACCATTTCTCTTCTACATTGTATTGGAAGTTCTAGCCAGGGAAATAAGTCAAGAAGAAAAAAAGGCAAAGTGAATGAAAAGAAATAAAACTCTCATTGTTTGCAGATGGTGTGATTGTGTACACAGAAGGCGCAGATTTCACAACTGTGGGATTCGAATTATTAGGTAAATTTGGTAAGGTCCCTGGATACATGGTTAATGGTCAATAGCAACAAACAATTAGAAAATGGAATTTTAAAAACATACATTTATAATAATGTCAAAGACATTGGACTATGTTTAAGGAAAGACATGCAAAACCTCTATCTAAAGTCTTCCTCTTCAAATGTAGAATTCACTTAAAACACTGTTTTCATGGAGGTACCTTGCCCCTGTTTTCTGATAAGTCTGGTGTGTCCAGGAGAGGTCCTCTCTGGGCTGTGACACAAATGACAAAACCTCCAGTCTTCTCCTATAGTAGGGAGTGTAGTCACTTGGTTACTAGAGGATGGGGCTCCTAACTGCATCCAGCGCCCCCATTCTTCACCCCTCTCCCTTACCCCAGCCATTGGAGTTACCTGGTTCCTCCAAAGTCAGAGCTTTTCTGTGCTCTGAGGCGCAAGTTGGTTTGTTTCCTGGTGACTTCCCCCTTTCAGTTTTCAGCTTCCTCCGCACTAAGCCAGCTGTCCCTTCCTTCCATCTTCCAGGGTCTCGCAGATACCCTTCGTCTGCTGCCATCTTCTCTCTCCTCTTCGTCATTATGGATTCACACTTAAAAAACTTCTCTCACTGTCATATGTATTACTAGAGTTGGAGAAGGAAGTGGAGATAAATGCATGGATTCAACGTACCATGCTTAACCAGAAGCTCCACACAAAATTATAAAAGCAAAGTAATAAGGCAGTGTTTGTTGAGTCTGAGTCCTGCACGAGCTGCCTGCCACCTGCCACCTGCCACCTGCCGCCTGCCACCTGCTCTGCGTGGCTCTGTGGAGTGCTCTCCCTCGCAAGCATTTGAGTTCACTGCAGTGGTGATGGCTGGGGCTCACTCCAGCCTTGCAAACCCGTCTCCACCTTGCTTCCCAGGTGTTCCATGCCACAGGGATCCAGGGTTGACTGACAAGGAGGAGACTGGAATCCCTGAGTCCTTGGTCCCCCACTTCATTCATGAGGTTGTCTTTCGGGATTTGAATGAACACAGACCAGCTTGAACAATGCCATGCCATTAATTAAAGTGTGTTCTAATTGATTGCATAATCCCTAGGTAACTTAACTTTAGGGAGGGGGTGAATAGAGGAAATGGAAATAAATAGAGGAATTTAGATAGAAAACCTCCTTCTGTCAGGCTCATCTCAACTCTAAGGCTGCTAATAAAGAAGGACTCCTTATCCTGTTATTTGCCCAGTGGCTCTCCCGCCTAACCCCTCCTGGCCTTTTCTTCCACCCTCAAACACCTACAGTGTCTCCTAACTTTGAGGCTGTGTGGAGCAGTGACCAAGAACAGGATGTCTGCTCTCACATGACGCTCCGCTCCTTACCAGCTCTGTGACCTTGCGAAGCTACTTTACATCCCTGCACTTGGTTTCCTCAGCTTCAAACTGGGCCGATAGCGATGGCCGCCTCACTTGGTGTCTGTGAGAATGAAACATGTTAATATGTAAAAGTTCTTAGAACTGTGTTAGCCACATATTAAGCACTCAATGCATGGTAGCTGTTATTACTTGGTGTGCTTCTCTGCAAATGAAGTGGAAGACATAGTCTTTATACTGAAGAGCTCACCGTCTACATGAATGGACAAGACAGACTAGTGATGAGTGCACAGGACACTTTGATAGTAAAGAGGGACATTCGTTATCTCAGTGGGGAGTGGCAGCAAATGGTTGTGGGAAGGGAGTGAGGAGGAGACATTTGAGAGATTATACTAGAGCAGGTGGTGCTCTCTTCACCGGGAGAGTATGAGTTAGCCATCTCTAGAGTGTAAGCTCCATGAGGGCCGGAACTTATCCCCAGGGCCAAGAACAGTGCCTGGCACATCATAGGTGCTCAATAAATATTTGCAGCATGAATGAATAAGTGATAGCTGGAGGGGTAATTCAGGGGAGTAAAGACAGAAGAAACAGTGTATAGGAAGGCACAGGGCTCAGAGAGATACATATCGGGGGAAGTGCTGGGTGCAGTATGGCAGGAGCCCAGGGTCTGTGTCAAGAGAGTGGAGGCTAGAGAAGAGGCAGTTCCAGGGCCAGTGAGAATGTAGATCATGTGCTTCATGGGACACAGAACTGATGGATTGATTTCAGAGGAGCCCCATGCCCTCATTTTCTTAGACATCATGTCTTCATTGCAATAACAATCCCATATAATATTAATCAAGTTTACATTTTTATAATGCTTTTCACTCTACAAATCAACAAAGCACTTTCACATGTATTATCTCAACTCAGAATCACAATACCATGTGAAGTTGATGATATCCCCATTTTACAGATAGAAAAACTGAGGTTCAGAGAGGTTATGTGATTTACCAAATTTACTCAGCTAATCAGTTACGAACCTGGAACTCAAACTAGAAATTTGGACTTCAGGTCAGTACTCTTCTCTTACACAACAGTGGTCATATTGATTTACATTTCTTTGGGGAACATAGCACTTCACTGATTTTTGTTGCTGTTGCTGAAACAAATGCATGGTATACTGAATAGCTTGAAAATAACCACTCATGTAACTGTCACCCAGGTTAAGCAATAGAAACTTTCCCATTGATCCCAGAAGGTCCCCATGTCCTCTACTCTGGTCTCACCCCTTCCCTCCTCCAGAGATAATCATTCTCCTGAATTTTATGATCAAATCCTTTCCTTTTTTTCCTAGTTGTAGTACCTACGAATACACAGACTTGTTTTGTAATCAATCGAACAGTCACTTATAATGTGGGCCCTTTTTTTATTAGCCTATAAACTTTTTCAGGGATCACTCTTGTGGCTTCATACATAGTTATTCTTTTGTTAGATGTTTAGTGAGCACCTCCCAAGAGCCCAGCAGCTGGGTTCTGAAGAGCCAGAAATAAAAATAGGTACCGTCTTCAAGTTGGAATAACATCATGATCATGGCTTTAATAATTTGTATGATTTTTAATTAAAAATAAACAACAGTGACAGCACCAAGGAGCCCTAACAGCCGTGGGATGGGAATACATTATGCCATCTGACTTTCGATGGGTATTCTTTCATCCCTCCTGCCCAGGGTGCCTCTCTGTCCTGTGATGGGAGCTGGGGCAACCAGAGCACCAGCTTCTTCCTTTGACCACTTGCTATTATGTTGGCAATTGGAATTTGCAGTTATTGATCACCTTCAGAAATAAACCTATTGATGTTTCTCAAATTTGGAAATTCATAGGTGCTTAAGAATATAGCTGCAAATTTTCAGCTTGAGAGATCCTTTATTAAAAGTTAGCACTTACAGTTTTGGGTAGTCACTTGGTTTTCAATGTGGTCAAAACTCAATTATAACACTAATGTTGAAATATCATGGCAGACTTCCAGGAAAGATGGCTGAATAGACGGTCCCCAGTGTCATTCTCTCCCACAAATCAACCAATTTACAACTATAAAAAATATGGTCAAAACTCAATTATAACACTAATGTTGAAATATCATGGCAGACTTCCAGGAAAGATGGCTGAATAGACGGTCCCCAGTGTCACTCTCTCCCACAAATCAACGAATTTACAACTATAAAAAAGCAAGGACAGCCAAGCTGGGGCCACTAGAGCTCAGGGAAAGAGGATGAGAGACCTATGGAGTGCATGAAGGTGGGAGAAGCCACGATGAGAGAAAGAAAAACTGCTCTGACTGTTTCGAGCCCTGGCTGATTCCAGGCTGGAGCTGCTGAGCACACAGAGCAGGAGCCTGCAAAAGCCACAGCTGTGCCCTCTGGATGAAGTTGCTTGGAGGCAGCAGGGGAGAAGAGGGCCTTTGCAATCCCCAGGCCAGCAAGACGGCTGATAGGATTCCCATGGACTCAATAGGNCTTGAGAGATCCTTTATTAAAAGTTAGCACTTACAGTTTTGGGTAGTCACTTGGTTTTCAATATGGTCAAAACTCAATTATAACACTAATGTTGAAATATCATGGCAGACTTCCAGGAAAGATGGCTGAATAGACGGTCCCCAGTGTCACTCTCTCCCACAAATCAACGAATTTACAACTATAAAAAAGCAAGGACAGCCAAGCTGGGGCCACTAGAGCTCAGGGAAAGAGGATGAGAGACCTATGGAGTGCATGAAGGTGGGAGAAGCCACGATGAGAGAAAGAAAAACTGCTCTGACTGTTTCGAGCCCTGGCTGATTCCAGGCTGGAGCTGCTGAGCACACAGAGCAGGAGCCTGCAAAAGCCACAGCTGTGCCCTCTGGATGAAGTTGCTTGGAGGCAGCAGGGGAGAAGAGGGCCTTTGCAATTCCCAGGCCAGCAAGACCGCTGATAGGATTCCCATGGACTCAATAGGACTGAGGAGCCACAATAACTGAAGAAAAGGATCCATTCAGAGTCTGGTGAGTCATCACAAGGGACCAGCTCATGGTCCATCTCATGGGAAGTGTTTGTAGCACTGGTGATGGGGGAGAGAGACCCACTGGGAGAACACTGGGGCACAGCAAGGACAGCTGATCTGCACCCCTATCAGTAAAAGACCACTCTGAGGAGACTGGTCAGGAATATAGAACTGCATGGGGTGCAGTTTCATGAAAAGACTCAGGCCNGAGGAGACTGGTCAGGAATATAGAACTGCATGGGGTGCAGTTTCATGAAAAGACTCAGGCCCAGATCAGAGTTTCAGATCTCTTGAGAGCCAGAAGTACCCATAAGTTAACCATTAAAACCTGAGCTGCGCAAAAAGCCTTCCCCAGGGAATCAGCAGCAAAGCAGCACTTTAGCTCAACCACACAGCGCAAGTGCTGGTCCCCACAGGAAGTTGCCCATTTTAGAAGTAAGCAAAAGACAACAAATTAGTTCCAGTGTGGAGTTTAAATGGTGGGAACAGCAAATAATGCAACGCAGAACTGAAAGGAAAAACAAAGTACCCACACCCAGAGACAAAGTTTGGTATTAACTAGTAAAAGTCTCATTTTACCAAAGAGCACCTATAACATATAGGACTGGAAGTCCCCTGGGATAACAAGCCAGAAAAGGGGGAAGGCCAGGGGCCTCAGCATGCCCCCCAGCACCTGCAACCAGTCCCGAGGGTGGGGGATGAGAGCCTTGGCAATGCCCCCCTGACACATGCAGCCAGCCCAGCAGTGACCACCGAGCTGCCACAGGATGCACCCAGGGCACTCCCAAGCCAGGGCAGTGGGGGGCCTCGGGCCTCAGCCACACCCCCCCAACACCCATAGCCAGCCCAGCAGTGATCACCAAGCCACAGCAAGAAGGGCCCCAGGTTCCCGAGCTGGAATGGTGCGGGGTGAGGGCTTTTCCATACACCCCTGACATCTGCACCCAGCCCAGCAATGACCAAGCCACTGCTGGAAGCCCTCCAGTCTCTTCAATAGGAATGAGAGTGGTGCTACAGGACTTAATCCCACCCCTCCTCCTTCCTCCTTCTTGCATCCCATTTACTTCCTCTTTCTCCTCTCCCCTTCCCTCCCAACTGCTCCACAACAGCATCCTAGAATGTGAAAAGTTATATTAATAAAATTTCATTTTCTTTAAAAAAAAAAAGAAAAATATCATGGCAGTGTTCAGTTATCACTGGCCATTCTTGAATGCAGAATACACATAGATATATTTTTTAAGTTATTATAAAAAGTTAAAATAGAAAAAATTCTTATAGAGAACTTCAAATTCCCAAAGATATCTCTACAGGCCCATATGAGAAACACTGGTGTACCTTTGTCAAAGGAAATGCATGTATTCCCATGTTGATTGAAATTATAGATAAACCCAAGACTTATCTGGTTTTGGATGCATCTTGATGTCTCTGATAGGAAGTAGGGTTACCGTCCAGTTATATTTAAGTTACATTCTTGTAACACTTGTTGACTCCAGGAAAAACTGCTGGAAGCAGAAGGTGGGTGGGTCAGGGTTGCAAATTATTCCTGGATAATCAGCGTATAATCAACAGCATATTAAGTCAAGAGACCTGTCTTTGGGTCCCAGCAGAATTTTATTTTAAGTTCCATTAAAGAATTGGGAGATGATCTATTTTTTCAATCTGGTTCTCTGGTAGATCAGATGCATCAGTTTTTGCTCTGTTTGTTTTTTCTCTGACCGCCAGCCTGAACGGAGTAAACAACTCATGGTGCCAGTTTGACCTGTGTCTGTTCTAACATATGGAGCAGAGCTAATGAGCTTGTTGTGACTACCAGCGGCACCCTACTTAGGGAGTCATGCAATTTCAGAGTAGAACAGTAAAGAACCAACATTTCTTAACTGGAGTTTTGCAGCAGTCTGCTAACTTGTTGCCCTGCCTTCACTGTTTACTTGCTATGATCCATTTTCTGCACAACTTCTCAGTTGCCTTGTATCAGGTTCCCTGGAAGAAGAGCCTGAGCTGGAGTTTGGGGATGCTTATACAAGTGATTTATTGAGAAAGTGCTCTCCTGAGAAAGGGAATGAGGGAAGCAGGACATGGCAAGGAGAAAAATGCAAGGAGGTGGTCTCAGCTGGAGCCCAGCTTCAGCTTGATCCCATGGGATGCTCTCCACCACGTTGATTTTTTTTTGTGTGTGTGTGTGTGACTGGTAAGGGGACCATGGGATGCTCTGAAGTAGCAATGGCACCACACAGGTGGCCCCAACTTGGAGCAAGAGGGCCAACCCTTTGTATCTCATGCCAACTAATTATTGACAGCTGGTAAACTGGCTTACCTAGGAGCACCTAGCTGGTGCTGTGAAGATGTAGTCTTCATCTCTTCAAGTTTAGCCTAGCATATGTGGAATATGATGATATACCCAATGCTATGGCTTCAACACTTAATGTGAGATTAAGTTTTCTAAGGTGGAGCAAAAACAAAAACAAAACAAAACCCCAGCATTTCTGGTAATTCAGGCAGACGTGTGGGTGAGACACGCTGGGACTGGAGAGTGGCAGGTGTGGAAGGGAAGAAGCCAGGACTGGCCCTACTGGGAGAGCACAGATGCCTGAGGAGGGGAGACTGTCGATATCCAAAAGACTCTCTATCCCACAAGTCTCTAGAAACTGGCTTCTTAAAGTCTGGTGGGTAAGACAGTAATTCTGGGATAGGACACAAAGGGCCCAGACTTCACCCCAGACTCTGGGCCTGTGGCAACAGAACTGGTCTGGACTCTGTCCACTGAGTCTTTGTCAGCATTGGCTTAGAGACTGTGTGGGGCTGGGCCTCAAAGACCTGGCTGAACAGAGCTGGGTAAGGCGGGGGCTAACAGGAACTACACTTTGATTCTTAGGAAAAGATAGTATTTCCAATTTGAGAAGCTCGAATGAAGAGTTGGATCCCAAGGGGAACTCTATTATTTTGTTACAAACTAGTTGTTGCTTTATTTTGGTGAGAATTATGCTTTTCCCTGAGGTCGCTGGATGGTTTGATGATCTCGATAGCAATTATAGATGTGGTCTGGAAGCTGGTGCCAGATGAAAGGCATTGTCCCTGTGGTCTACATCCCCGTGTGCTCTATCGACTGGCAAATATGGCACAGAGAATTTCAAGCATAATGATTGCTCAGCCGACTAGATCAGATCTTATTTCTAAAAGCTGTTTTCTCTCAGAGCTAATGCGCCTGTTCCTGACTCATTCTGATCAGTGGGGCATCGAGTTGTAAGAAACAGATTGGAAATTATTTTATTGATTTTTTT
Source organism: Galeopterus variegatus (assembly GCF_000696425.1). NCBI lineage: Eukaryota > Metazoa > Chordata > Mammalia > Dermoptera > Cynocephalidae > Galeopterus > Galeopterus variegatus. The sequence continues at coordinate 46,589 of NW_007731563.1, forward strand.
TCTTTTTATTTACCAAAGGTGAGAGAGAATTTCTCTTCCCTGAGGGCTGTTCAGCTAAGAATCAAGTTAAGGACATTAGAAGGTTTGGGTAGAGTCGGTTTGGAGCCATCATAGCCTGACTTGGCTGCCCTGGTGTATAAACAGTCGGAAAACTCTGCTCTTGTGGATTGGTGGAGTGACTTCACCCTACTGTCTAAGGTCCACTTTTCTTTATGGTCCTGGCTGCAGTGGTCACTAGGAGGTTAGTGACTGAAATGCCAACGATCTCCACATGACGTCTGTGAGTGACTTCACCCTACTGTCTAAGGTCCACTTTTCTTTATGGTCCTGGCTGCAGTGGTCACTGGGAGGTTAGTGACTGAAATGCCAACGATCTCCACATGACGTCTGTCCAACAGGCATCAGAGGTCCCAGAGCCTCACCAGCACCCTGGAGATCATGGTGTGGGGCTGCAAAGCCTGTTCTCTTGGCTCAAATCTTTTGGGAATTGTCTGATTCGGAACCTTCCTTTCCTCTCTGTCTCCTGACCTTTCATTAGAAGGGAGAATGAGAAGGATGTGATTTCTGTGGAATACAGGAGAAAGAGCTTTCCCCACTACTACAAGAGAGAAGTGTTGGATGAGAAACAGAAAATCATTTTTTCCCTTCAGTTTTTTTTCCCATTCCACTTCCACATTAACAGTGAATAGCATGATTAGGATGTCTTCAAATGGCCATCTCTGTTTTTTATTCTCCTAAATGACTTCTAAAGTTATGCAAAGTGAAAACTTTATGTGCATTACTAGAAAACATTTTTTACTTACCATGGCACTGTGCTAAGTAGCTTTACATGCATTACTTTATTTAATCCTCAAAAGAACTCCATGAATTAGGTTATCATGACTATATCCAATTTACACAGCTGGAAGTGTTGGAGCTGGAATTCAAACAGAGGCATATGACTTAGCCCTGAAGTCCATGCATGCTCTTCACCATGAAGCTTTTCGCCTCTCAGCTCACTCACAGTAAGATATACCTAATTGGTGAGCTTGCCTTGGGGACCTGGATCCATGGTATAATGTCACCCTGCCCAGCCCAGTCAGGGCCTTCTTGTGGGGCCACTGTGGTGACCAGATAGGGTGTAAGAGCCACACAGCCCCACAGAGGTGCAGCAGGCTCACTCCTGACTATGTATGCCACCCCATAGGACACTCCTGTTTGCTGAGAACAGGTGGTAGAAGACAACACTCTAATGTAAGAGAGAGATACACATTGGCCAGCAGGAGCACCTCACCATCCTAACAGAAGGATGACAGCTCTTTACCTCATTGGACTTGTAGACCACTTCCTGCCTCATGTTGACCAAAACTATGTGAATAGATTTTTAGTAGAAGCTGCTTAGTCCTCAGAGTTCTGGGAATGGCAGAGACCCTGGAACTAGTGTTGAAGAAGTATGCTGCTTTCCACCTTCTGGTCACTCACACCGTGAGCACATGAGGGCAGCTCTTCAGTGACATAAAACGTTAAGATGTTGCATATGTTCTCCATTAAGTCGAATCGGTAGCTTATTAACTTGCGTGTGTGTGATGTGGCCTTACGTATAGGTAGTGACATAAAGGTGACGAAACTGTGGTTCTCAACCCTAGGTGCACATTAGAATCACTTGTAAAGCATAGCAGTGCATAGGTTCTACCCCAGACCAATTAAATCAGCATCTCTAGGCATGGGGTCTGAGCATTAGTGTGTTTTCAGAGCTCTCCAGGTGATTCTAATGTGCATCCAGCACTGGATAAAAGCTAAGTCAACTGTGAAGCTGTGCTAATAAACCATGTCCTAGGTAAAAGTATTGTTAAAAGGAAAAACCTTAGACAAGTTAAATTTAACAGAGTTTAATTGAGCAAGGAACGATTCACGAGTCAGGCGGTCCTCAGAACCAGAACAGGTTCTAAGAACTGCCTGCAATGTGGTCAAGCAACATTTATGGACAGAAAACAGCAGTGAGGTACAGAGTCAGCTTAATTGGTTACAGCTCGGCATTTTGCCTTATCAGTTGGCTGCCTGCAACTGACTGCATCTCAGCTGCTGCAATTGACTGAGACTCAGCTATTTGTTATGAAAGGATATTCCTAAGTTAGGCTTTCAGTCAGTTTATGTAATAATTTAGGTTGCAGTTCCTTATGTAAGGACTTGAGCATGGAGGCATCCTCAGGCAAATTTAATTTTACACTGTGATATATGTTGTTTTAGTCCATTTTCTGTTGCTATAACTGAATACTGAAGACTGGGTAATTTGAGGCTGACTGGATGGCTCAGTTGCTTAGAGCAGTGGTACAACAGCAAGGTTGAGGGTTTCGTTACCTGCACCAGCCAGCCACCTAGGAATTGAAAAAAAAAAAAGACTGGGTAACTTGAAAAGAAATTTATTTCTTACAGTTTCGGAGACTGGGAAGTCCAAGAGCACAGTGCTGATATCTGGTGAGGGCCTTCATGGCAGAAGGCATCACATGGCCAGAGGGCAGGAGCATGCATGTTAACTCAGGTCTCTCTTCCTATTGTTATAAAGCCACCAGTTCCATCATGGGGGACCCACCCTGGTGATCTTATCTAACCCTAACTACCTCCCAAAGGACCCACCTCTAATTAACATATGAATTTGGGGATTAAGTTTCCAACATATGGAATTTGGGGGACACACTTTAAACCATAGCACATGTGGAAGATTGATCATAGTGTGCAATTTAATTGACCAGCCACTGAGACGTTTAGTTGTGGCAGTGGAATTGTCCACAATGATAGCTTTGTGGAAGCAATTTAAGGATATGTAGAGAATGGGGGATAGAACAATTGTTGGAAGGCAGTGCTGGAGTTGCTTTAAATTCTGGTTGCAAAACTGAGTCTGTGCAGGGTATGGTGTTAGGTGGCTGCAGTCCCAGTCAGGTGGTCACACTGGTGGTGTTATTATTTAAATGTTTGGGTATGTAGGGGTACAGGCACATAAAAGAGCAGTAGCTGCCAGAATTATGGCAACCTCATTGGGCAAGATCATGGCCTTGGAGACATAAAAGGCAGTGGTAGCAGCCCTGGGCCAAGAAAGGTGGACATGGAGCAAGGAAGGATCAGGAAGGACAGGCCTCATAGGTCCTCAAGGCAGGTCAGAGAAGAATAGAGATTTCTGTTGCATTGTAATCCCTATTGGATGTTGACTTAGAAAAACATCTCTTAGGAACATTTAAAACTATGTATGCACAAGTTTATACAAATGATGACAAAGTGAGGACATTGTAGAGGATGTAGTATTCAAAATGTTTGATTGCATGCTCTTCATATGTTAATTATATGCAACTCCTGTCCTACCCTCTCATCCCCCAACAAGAATACCAGTGCATTGTAATACAGAATTTTCGCCTAGGAGGAGGCAGAATTTTGGAGGTTCCCAAAGAAAAACAGGAGGAAAAAACAGAGCTTCCTTTCCTGAACCTAGACTATGTGTCTTGCAGAGTCCTGGCTTGCTTGTGTAGTTGCAGAGGAGCAGGAATGGAGTGCAGAGACGTGGCTGGGCCCTGTTCTGCATATGAATAGAGACTGGCCTCGGAGCACTTGTTGTGCTTGGGAAGTTCCAGGTCTGAAAGGCCAAGAGGGGGTAAGACAGGCTCCACTGTTGTTTCATGACATGACCTTGTCTACCATCACTTTAGCTCTGTAGATGTCCCTTATCAACCTCAGCCTCAAGGGGCCACAATTAAGTGAAATGCAGGTAAGACAGGCTCCACTGTTGTTTCATGACATGACCTTGTCTACCATCACTTTAGCTCTGTGGATGTCCCTTATCAACCTCAGCCTCAAGGGGCCACAATTAAGTGAAGTGCGTAAATAATATTTACACCCTCTATGGGACAACACAAGTTTATACAGCGAGAAAATACTGCTGTATCCTCACTGTGTTGTTAGGAGAGTCAGTCAGCTGACACCAAGTATAATGTGCAATAACAGTTAAGGTGTTAGAATTATCAAAATTTAGGATATTAAGCTATATTTCAGCTGTGTTACCATATTTTTCATGTCAGAACCTGATGTTTAATGCAAAATCACCTACATTTTAGAAATGAGGTAAAGCCTGCTGGAACAGAAAGTTCTTGAGCATCATGCTAAGAGGATGTCATCACAATATTTACATGTGCTCTGGTCTGAACCAGCTCTGTAGGTTTAGTCTTCTTCCCTGCTGCCCTCCCGCAAGCAAAATGATGAAACCAACTTTGACATATGGAAGAATTTCTGTGGTGTAAATTATTCTAGAGGAGAAAAACAAAACATGATTTGCAACTGCTGTCAAAGAAATGTTTCTTTCCAAAGGCTGTGAGCAGAACAGAGCATGTACTGGTGATGAGAACTGTCTTGTGGCTATGCAGGTCTGTGACAGTGGTGGGTTTGCTGGATACACTCCCTGTGTTCACCCAGATGTTTTACTACAATGCTTTTATGACACCAGCACTGTCACCTTGAAGTCCTCAAGAAATCCAGGCAACAAAATTCCTATACCTCTGTCTCCCATTATTTGTAGACAGAATGTCACCTGGATATTTGTAAATACCTTGTCCAAGCTTTTCCAAGAGCTATCTATATTTGGACGCACTGCTGATTAGCCTTAAAAGCATCCTTAGAAGGACTTTCTAAATTAGGAAGACCATCTTATCATTTTCCCTGCATACTCACTGAGTGAATCTCTTTGCAGTCTTACCAAGTGGGAAATAGGATTGGGGCAAAGGAAAAACAGTGACGTTTTTATCTCACAGCACTGACAGTTGGATGGGGAAAGACATCATTGCCTTGGTGACAACACCTCAACCAGTGCTGTCCACTAGCACTGAACTGGGAACCAGATACACTGCAGAACAATTTTGCCATAAAATGCATGAGAAGCAGAATAGTGTAGTATTAGATTGATTTTAAAGTCTGAAAAACCAGCTCTGTCATTTACTAGTTGGATGATTTGGGGTGAGGTACCTAACCTCTCTAAGGCTGAGTTTCCTTAGCTGTGAGATGGAGGATAACAATAGCACCGACTTCATAGAGTTGTTATAAGGATTAAGTGTAATAATGCATGCGAAGGGCTTTGGCACAGGCGTCGGTGCACTTGACACATCCTTCAGGCCCTACTGAAGACAGTGCACTAGAGCATTGGCTTCGCCTGCTGATAAAACAAGTACTTTCACGTCTGTAGCCAGATGGGAGGTTTCAGCAGATAAAAAGTCGTGTATGACTGCAACAGGGTGCACTTCCTGCTTTAAATGTGCTTTCTGATGACATCATGAAGTCGGGGATTGCCCAAATGATGTATACGTGAATGGAGAATGTTACAAACGTGTAAAACTACTGGTCAACCTCTGGAAGATGTCTTCCCAAAGTAAGAGGTAAAACATTGCCTAGGGTGAAACAGAAATAAAAACTCTGTTAAAAAATCAATCAAACAAAAAAAACCCTACTAGCTTCTTAAAAATGTAATTTTAATTTTTGTCAAGTTAATACATAATTTTAAAAATCAAAAAATACTACAAAGTTTATGTAGATAAACTGTAGGTTCCTCTTTGCTCCGTTCACTTTAGGGTCTCACTCACCATAGGCAAAGACTTTCCATTCCTTAATTTTCTTTTTCTATTTATCTCCTATTTCTAGTAACGTACAATATGGGGGTTCTTCATAAAGTTCATGAAAACATTTGTATTATCTTTTAATTCCATTTTCCTACGAACCTTTTGAAGTGCCCCTGTATACTGCTTTATAGTAAGTTTTTCTTTTCCTTTCTTTCTTTTTTTTTTCTTTGACCAGTAAGGGGATCGCAACCCTCTCTGTTAGGAGTCTGGTGATATATGATATTATAAGACCCTGTGATTACCTGCAGGACCTGTACGATGAGTTCATGGACTTCAGTCTGAGAACCACTGGTCCTTCTATTAATGAGGAAATTGATGCAAGGAGAATGGTTATGACCTGCCCAAAGTCACACTGTGAAATTGTTCAGAACCAGATTGTTTCTGAACTATTTCTTTTGCTACATTTCCTTTTTTCTTTTTTCCCTAAAAAGAAGCCAATCTCTTTTCCTCATCTGTAAAACTCTACAAAGGACAGCAGAGGATACAAACCTCTAGTCCAGAACAGCTCAGTTTCAAGGAAGAGAAGCTCATTCAAACAAGCTCAAGTCCTGACAATGGGAGATTCTGATAAAGGAACTTAGCTCCTCAGTGGGCTCTGAGGAACCTCATGCTATCAGCCGGCCCTTTCCTCTGCCCCAGGACTATCCAGGCTACTTTGCTCTTCCAGGCATCTGTTGCCACCTCTGTTTGCCCATTGCCCATGATGGTTTCTTCAAGGTGGTGCCTCTGAATGTAGACTCCCCCAGCTTGGCTCCCCATGGCTGACTCAGTCTTTTATCATTCTTATCTCATAGTGCTGGTCATTCAGGGAGAAACGGAGGTAACTGGGATCAGTTATCCACTCTCAGCCTGTGAGTGTTTAAGAATGTGGGATAATGGCTTTAAGAAGCATGTTATGGAGATCGCTATTACAAGTGCCCAGTGAGGGTGGCTGCTGTCTGGCTGGGTACAGCTCATTGAAGTAACCACCTCTTCCCTGGCAAGATATACCATATTATAAAAATCTCATTCTGTTCTCTCCCATTCTCCATGAACCCTATTACCCAAAGGCCATTTTTGTCATTTTCTTTGTTGTTTAATCTTTAATTCAGCTCTTTCATCATTCAGCTTTTTCATTTATGCTTTTGTCTCTCCTCCTTGCATTAAAATATCCATGGAAGGCTTTCAGGGACATATATTTCATGGCTGTAAATGGTCCCTAGCCTCTTCTCTTTCACCATCTGTCCAAAGAGCAGCCCCAAACATGGTGTGTCCTGGCTTTGAGGGCAAGGACCAAACAGCCATGGGTAGAGTGATGGTGGCCAGATGGGACGATGCTGGTGACATTTGTTCCAAAGTCTCAGCTGCTTGGCTGATGTGAATGCCAGGTGATGTCCATAAGCATGACTTCTGGGCTCCAGAGCCACATTCAGCTCTCCAGCTCTTCCTATGATTCACCCTCACTGGGGACTGTTGAGTCACTTACAATCAGGAAAAGTACTAATACTTGCCACCGAAATTTAATAGCTCTCCTAGCCTAGGGACTTCATTGCTCTCTTACATGGCTAAAGGGATTTTGCAGATGTAATTAACATTACTAGTAATTCACCTTCAGATAGGAGGTTATCTGGTGGGCCTGACCTAATCACATGAGCCTCCTTAAAAGCAAAGGGTTTTCTCTGGCTGATACCTGGATTTCATCCCTGTGATATCCTGAGCAGAGAACTTAGCTGTGCTGGCTTGGACTTCTGACCTGCAGAACTGTAGGTCTTGTTTTAAGCTGCTAAGTCTGTGACAATTTGTTACAAAGCAACAGAAATCTGAAACACAAGGCTGACATGCAACCCTGCCTCTCATTTGACAAATGAAAGAACGAAGCCCACGGAAGTGAAGTGGTTCACCTAATGTGAGAGGCTTAGATAATCTCCGAGGCCACTTCCTGAGGCCACTGTCAACTTAAAGATGCAATAGTTTTAACATTCACCTCTCTCTCCTGGGAACGTATCTAGCAGAGTGTTTTCATTACCCGTATGGTGTGTGTTAGATACTGCCCCTCCCATCAAGAGCTCATCTAGTCAGACGAAGGGAACAGCCAGGTGAACAGAGCTGTGCACGGGAAGGAGGGATGGCAAAAATGCCTGCTTTCTGTTAGGAGTCTGGTGATATATGATATTATAAGACCCTGTGATTACCTGCAGGACCTGTACGATGAGTTCATGGACTTCAGTCTGAGAACCACTGGTCCTTCTATTAATGAGGAAATTGATGCAAGGAGAATGGTTATGACCTGCCCAAAGTCACACTGTGAAATTGTTCAGAACCAGATTGTTTCTGAACTATTTCTTTTGCTACATTTCCTTTTTTCTTTTTTCCCTAAAAAGAAGCCAATCTCTTTTCCTCATCTGTAAAACTCTACAAAGGACAGCAGAGGATACAAACCTCTAGTCCAGAACAGCTCAGTTTCAAGGAAGAGAAGCTCATTCAAACAAGCTCAAGTCCTGACAATGGGAGATTCTGATAAAGGAACTTAGCTCCTCAGTGGGCTCTGAGGAACCTCATGCTATCAGCCGGCCCTTTCCTCTGCCCCAGGACTATCCAGGCTACTTTGCTCTTCCAGGCATCTGTTGCCACCTCTGTTTGCCCATTGCCCATGATGGTTTCTTCAAGGTGGTGCCTCTGAATGTAGACTCCCCCAGCTTGGCTCCCCATGGCTGACTCAGTCTTTTATCATTCTTATCTCATAGTGCTGGTCATTCAGGGAGAAACGGAGGTAACTGGGATCAGTTATCCACTCTCAGCCTGTGAGTGTTTAAGAATGTGGGATAATGGCTTTAAGAAGCATGTTATGGAGATCGCTATTACAAGTGCCCAGTGAGGGTGGCTGCTGTCTGGCTGGGTACAGCTCATTGAAGTAACCACCTCTTCCCTGGCAAGATATACCATATTATAAAAATCTCATTCTGTTCTCTCCCATTCTCCATGAACCCTATTACCCAAAGGCCATTTTTGTCATTTTCTTTGTTGTTTAATCTTTAATTCAGCTCTTTCATCATTCAGCTTTTTCATTTATGCTTTTGTCTCTCCTCCTTGCATTAAAATATCCATGGAAGGCTTTCAGGGACATATATTTCATGGCTGTAAATGGTCCCTAGCCTCTTCTCTTTCACCATCTGTCCAAAGAGCAGCCCCAAACATGGTGTGTCCTGGCTTTGAGGGCAAGGACCAAACAGCCATGGGTAGAGTGATGGTGGCCAGATGGGACGATGCTGGTGACATTTGTTCCAAAGTCTCAGCTGCTTGGCTGATGTGAATGCCAGGTGATGTCCATAAGCATGACTTCTGGGCTCCAGAGCCACATTCAGCTCTCCAGCTCTTCCTATGATTCACCCTCACTGGGGACTGTTGAGTCACTTACAATCAGGAAAAGTACTAATACTTGCCACCGAAATTTAATAGCTCTCCTAGCCTAGGGACTTCATTGCTCTCTTACATGGCTAAAGGGATTTTGCAGATGTAATTAACATTACTAGTAATTCACCTTCAGATAGGAGGTTATCTGGTGGGCCTGACCTAATCACATGAGCCTCCTTAAAAGCAAAGGGTTTTCTCTGGCTGATACCTGGATTTCATCCCTGTGATATCCTGAGCAGAGAACTTAGCTGTGCTGGCTTGGACTTCTGACCTGCAGAACTGTAGGTCTTGTTTTAAGCTGCTAAGTCTGTGACAATTTGTTACAAAGCAACAGAAATCTGAAACACAAGGCTGACATGCAACCCTGCCTCTCATTTGACAAATGAAAGAACGAAGCCCACGGAAGTGAAGTGGTTCACCTAATGTGAGAGGCTTAGATAATCTCCGAGGCCACTTCCTGAGGCCACTGTCAACTTAAAGATGCAATAGTTTTAACATTCACCTCTCTCTCCTGGGAACGTATCTAGCAGAGTGTTTTCATTACCCGTATGGTGTGTGTTAGATACTGCCCCTCCCATCAAGAGCTCATCTAGTCAGACGAAGGGAACAGCCAGGTGAACAGAGCTGTGCACGGGAAGGAGGGATGGCAAAAATGCCTGCTTTCTGTTAGGAGTCTGGTGATATATGATATTATAAGACCCTGTGATTACCTGCAGGACCTGTACGATGAGTTCATGGACTTCAGTCTGAGAACCACTGGTCCTTCTATTAATGAGGAAATTGATGCAAGGAGAATGGTTATGACCTGCCCAAAGTCACACTGTGAAATTGTTCAGAACCAGATTGTTTCTGAACTATTTCTTTTGCTACATTTCCTTTTTTCTTTTTTCCCTAAAAAGAAGCCAATCTCTTTTCCTCATCTGTAAAACTCTACAAAGGACAGCAGAGGATACAAACCTCTAGTCCAGAACAGCTCAGTTTCAAGGAAGAGAAGCTCATTCAAACAAGCTCAAGTCCTGACAATGGGAGATTCTGATAAAGGAACTTAGCTCCTCAGTGGGCTCTGAGGAACCTCATGCTATCAGCCGGCCCTTTCCTCTGCCCCAGGACTATCCAGGCTACTTTGCTCTTCCAGGCATCTGTTGCCACCTCTGTTTGCCCATTGCCCATGATGGTTTCTTCAAGGTGGTGCCTCTGAATGTAGACTCCCCCAGCTTGGCTCCCCATGGCTGACTCAGTCTTTTATCATTCTTATCTCATAGTGCTGGTCATTCAGGGAGAAACGGAGGTAACTGGGATCAGTTATCCACTCTCAGCCTGTGAGTGTTTAAGAATGTGGGATAATGGCTTTAAGAAGCATGTTATGGAGATTGCTATTACAACTGCCCAGTGAGGGTGGCTGCTGTCTGGCTGGGTACAGCTCATTGAAGTAACCACCTCTTCCNGCCAGTGAGCACACCGGCCATCCCTATATAGGATCCGAACCCACGGCCTCGGCGCTACCAGCGCCACACTGTCCCGAGTGAGCCACAGGGCCGGCCCTTTTTAGTAAGTTTTTAATATTATTTACTAACTTCCATTTCCTAAAATGCCTGTGATTCTTGGCCAATCATTTATACTGAGTGAGGCCTTAGAAAGCTGATTGGAAGCACTGTGTGTTGGAGAGAGCCTTCTCTATGGGTAGGCTCTCTGCATAGTGATCAGGAGGGGTCTCAGCCCCTTGTTCTCAAATATCGGTGTCTATAGAACTTTAACATTGGGCTGGTCAGTTTCCCAGAAAGGAGGCTTTTGGTCTCCTACTTGAAAGGTGAGGTGTAAACTTGAAAGTCTGTATTCTAGGAGCCAGTGGGGAAAGGTGAATGGGGAATTTGCCAATTCAGTGTTCCAACTTTCTCTTAATTCCTCTGCTTTCTTTGTAGTGCACTACCCACTAGCCCCTCAGTAGGTATATGCCCCCAGTTCATAGCCTCTAAATAGCTTTTCAGATAGCAAATCTCCAGCTTATCTGGGTTGGGGACAGGGCAGTCACTAGTGGCTGTGAACTGGGAAAGGGACCTAAGGGTGTGGATATTCCATATGTAGACTTTCACCCAAGCATCCTGTTTTCAGTCCCGTCCTTCATGTCACCTTCAGGTGATATTGAACCTGCAAACCCTGAGCTTTTGCAGCATGAATTAGCTTGCTTCTAGCTGGCTCCCTCCTACCACCCAAGCAAGTAAAGTAGACAAACCTGAAATCCAGGTCAGGATTGAAAGGCACTGTTGACTTGCTTTCTATCTTTAGGAAAACTTTGTTCCTTCTGTTCTCTTTATATTTGTGGGACTATGTCCTTTTTATTCCTTTACTATCATCTTAATGAGGTTTGAGATGGAATCAGAAATAAATGCCAGGATTCCATCTACCTGGAAAATCCCATCTGTAACTTATCAATAGCCATTAGGAAGGTACTAAATAACAATTCTTAAAAAGCAACCAGTAGCAATCAAACTTTGATCAGTGGTTTCCTCTGGAAAACAGGAATTCAGGTAGAGTGAGGGAAGGGAATTTTACTTCACATGCTACACATTTTTACATATGTACATACATATGCATGTATATTTAAATAAAACCATTCATGATAAAAATAAGAAAACTTCAAGCAACTTAGTAATTTTCAGTAGGTGTTGCTCAAAAATCACACTTACACCAGGGCATAAGATTGTGGTTAGGACTGAAATTTTCATTATTCTATTCCCATTTTGAATTCTGCAATATTCTAAGGAAGAACTTTTTTTTTTTTTTCGGTTATTTTTAACTAGCTTAAAATGGCTTTCAGGATATTAAAAAAATTTTTTTTACTCAATTTGAACAAAAGTTATAAAAATTGACCAAATCCCTGAAAGGCAAAAGAGTATTTTGTATGATGAAGTCCTTTGGACTTTAACTACATTCTAACTACAAAATGTCTGACTGGATATTCTAAAAGTACTGGCAAAAGTATAGTTAAAGCTTTCAGTAAAGCATGAGACACATTTTGCCTTAATCTGCTGTGAATATCTTGGGTCTGAGAATGAAAGGCATGAAGGCTGTAATATTAGCTGCTGTAATTCACTAAATCCTCGAGCAGGTGAGTGGCAAAGCAGTGATTTGGACCTGCGTTAGTCCATCTTGAGTTTAGCTACCACACTAAACCCAGGAACCAGGTATCTCGGAACAAAGCTGAGATCAGAGGCTGTATTCAGAGGCTGTATTGCTGCTGCCTGGGATGTTTGGGTAGGTGTTTGGGTGTTTCTATCAAAAAAAGTAACACCTAGGCTGGGTAATAGTCACTGTTTAACAGGGTCTCCTTAGGCTATTCACTGGCCTCTGTGAGCTTTAGAAGGAATGTATGTTTGTAGGCAGTAAAGAACTTGCTGCCATTCTTCCAGCAAGTTCTGGACACATGAGGACATTGTGTAAAATAAAGCTGTTCTTGATTTCCATGTGGGGGATGACTCTCTACTTAGAAGCTTTAAATCACTGGACAGTAAAGTTACAGCGATCAGGTCAGTATGGTATTAGCATGAGGATAGATATGTAGATCACTGGCCCAGAACTGGGAATCCTTAAAAGATCACCCTTACATGATTAATTGATTTTCAATATAGGTGTCAAAGTAATTCAATGGTGAAAGGATAGTTTTTTCAGCCTGTGGTGCTGGAACAACTGATTATTCTGGCTGGTGTTTTCCCTTTTCTTACTATATATAGTAAAGATATTCTTGATTTTCATACAAAAAGTGAGTCTTCTTAGAAATTTAAAGACACTGGACCACAATGGAATTAGTTTAGAAACCAACACAGAGGAAATCTGAAAAACTCTCAAATATATGGAAATTTAGACAACACACTTCTAAGTAATCTATGAATCAAAAAGAAATCACATGGGAAATTAAAGAGTATTTTGAACAGAATAAAAAATAAAAATGCAGTGTAGCAAAATTTGTAAAAGGCAGCTAAACTCTGCTTAGAGGAAAATTAATAGTTTTGAAGGCTTCCATTAGAAAAGCAGAAAGATCCAAAATCGGTGGTCTAACCAGGCACACCGCCAGTGCCACAGGGCCCACCCGGGGTCCTGAGGTATGGAATGGGGACTGGACCCCCCCTCCCACAACCAGGCACACTGCCATTGCCACCACCAACTCGGTAAGGAGCATGCCAAAAACATCACCTCCATGTGAGTGGCCCACCACAGCCACCACAATAACCATGGCTGCTATGAGAGCTGCTAGATGCCACAACCACTGTGCAGATTGTCCACCAGCCACTGGAGTGCATTGACACAAGGAGAGTCACCAGCAGAGACCAAATAAAAGAAGAGGATGTCTCTCTCCACAAAGCCCATTCCAGAGTGACAGAAGAAGCATCTACTCTATGATAATATTGGGGGACCTGAACATACCCCTCAGCATTGGACAAATCACCTAGGCAACAAATCAACAGAGTAACCATTACTCTTTCAGAAGGAGAGAAGAAAACTATGGTAATTAGAGGGGGGAGGGGGGAGAAAGGGGGGGACAGGAAGAGAATGGACAAGGGGCTTAAAGAACAAGTATGATTTGTAACAATATATATGCTAGTAATATTGATTTGATCAACATATGTCAATGGTGAACCCTCAAAATACGTATAATCAATTATGTTTCAATAAAGATTTTTTAAAAAGAAGAAACAAATCAGTGATCTAAACTTCCACCTTTAGAAACTAGAAAATGAAGGGCAAATTAATTCTGAAGGAATTAGAAGGAATAAAAGAATAAAGATAAGAGAAGCAATCAACAAAATAGAAAACAGATGACCAAATGTCAACCAACTGGTGAATGGGTAAATAAAATATGAAATATCCATATACTGGGATATTATACAGCAATAAAAAGGAATGAATCTCAGTGGAAAAAACATTAATGGAGTTCAAGCCATCATTCTCTCCCATCTTTGAGCCAGACCAGCTTTTGTAGTCTGGACTAGCTCATATGTATGATTCGAGGTCAGCAGTTCCTGCAATGTGTTCACTGGAACACTGGCCCATTCATTTTCTCTATACCCATTTATTGAATCACTACTATATACCCCACTCTATTCCAGGTACTGAGGTTACAGTAGGGAATCAAACAAAATCTGTGCTCACATGAGGCTTATGATCTAATTGTAAGAGCTATGAACAGATTAAGAAAATAAAAGAGTAAAAGGGATTTGTGACCTTTATTAACTGCAGGTTTTCTCACTGCTTTGATATGCTGTTGTGCATTGTAAGTCACCACGGGAGTGGGGGCAGGGTGGAGAGGGGTTGAGGATGCGTAAGGCAGCATTTTAAGAACTGATTTGGCCATGGAGCCTCTTTATTAAGGGANGAGGATGCGTAAGGCAGCATTTTAAGAACTGATTTGGCCATGGAGCCTCTTTATTAAGGGAATTCTGGAAGCATTCATGTTCTGCAGAAAATACTTTAATGTAATTCCAAAATCTTAAGAGTAAGAGGGTTTTTCATTGCTGTCATTGTTGTTCAGGGACTGAGAAGGGTAGAAAACTATTTTTCATAAAATGGCAGAGATATTTTTCTTTCCTTCTCTGTCTTCAATGGTATTTTATACTTATTTAACGAACAACTCCACTGATGCTTAAAACATGCTGACATTATGCCATAATGATGTTAAGGGCAAATGAAGTTAGGGAGGCTCATATCCTGACCCTCACATAATAAAAATGGAGAAAGAAGGAGGAGGAATTATTGGAATAATAATAACTACAATAAACTATGTTAGCCACAATTCTAAGACAGCCCCTATGACCTGCACCCCTGGTGTTACTCCTGTGACGATGCTCTCTTACATGGCTAAAGGGATTTTGCAGATGTAATTAACATTACTAGTAATTCACCTTCAGATAGGAGGTTATCTGGTGGGCCTGACCTAATCACATGAGCCTCCTTAAAAGCAAAGGGTTTTCTCTGGCTGATACCTGGATTTCATCCCTGTGATATCCTGAGCAGAGAACTTAGCTGTGCTGGCTTGGACTTCTGACCTGCAGAACTGTAGGTCTTGTTTTAAGCTGCTAAGTCTGTGACAATTTGTTACAAAGCAACAGAAATCTGAAACACAAGGCTGACATGCAACCCTGCCTCTCATTTGACAAATGAAAGAACGAAGCCCACGGAAGTGAAGTGGTTCACCTAATGTGAGAGGCTTAGATAATCTCCGAGGCCACTTCCTGAGGCCACTGTCAACTTAAAGATGCAATAGTTTTAACATTCACCTCTCTCTCCTGGGAACGTATCTAGCAGAGTGTTTTCATTACTCGTATGGTGTGTGTTAAATACTGCCCCTCCCATCAAGAGCTCATCTAGTCAGACGAAGGGAACAGCCAGGTGAACAGAGCTGTGCACGGGAAGGAGGGATGGCAAAAATGCCTGCTTTCTGTTAGGAGTCTGGTGATATATGATATTATAAGACCCTGTGATTACCTGCAGGACCTGTACGATGAGTTCATGGACTTCAGTCTGAGAACCACTGGTCCTTCTATTAATGAGGAAATTGATGCAAGGAGAATGGTTATGACCTGCCCAAAGTCACACTGTGAAATTGTTCAGAACCAGATTGTTTCTGAACTATTTCTTTTGCTACATTTCCTTTTTTCTTTTTTNCTTTTCCTCATCTGTAAAACTCTACAAAGGACAGCAGAGGATACAAACCCCTAGCCCAGAACAGCTCAGTTTCAAGGAAGAGAAGCTCATTCAAACAAGCTCAAGTCCTGACAATGGGAGATTCTGATAAAGGAACTTAGCTCCTCAGTGGGCTCTGAGGAACCTCATGCTATCAGCCGGCCCTTTCCTCTGCCCCAGGACTATCCAGGCTACTTTGCTCTTCCAGGCATCTGTTGCCACCTCTGTTTGCCCATTGCCCATGATGGTTTCTTCAAGCTGGTGCCTCTGAATGTAGACTCCCCCAGCTTGGCTCCCCATGGCTGACTCAGTCTTTTATCATTCTTATCTCATAGTGCTGGTCATTCAGGGAGAAACGGAGGTAACTGGGATCAGTTATCCACTCTCAGCCTGCGAGTGTTTAAGAATGTGGGATAATGGCTTTAAGAAGCATGTTATGGAGATCGCTATTACAAGTGCCCAGTGAGGGTGGCTGCTGTCTGGCTGGGTACAGCTCATTGAAGTAACCACCTCTTCCCTGGCAAGATATACCATATTATAAAAATCTCATTCTGTTCTCTCCCATTCTCCATGAACCCTATTACCCAAAGGCCATTTTTGTCATTTTCTTTGTTGTTTAATCTTTAATTCAGCTCTTTCATCATTCAGCTTTTTCATTTATGCTTTTGTCTCTCCTCCTTGCATTAAAATATCCATGGAAGGCTTTCAGGGACATATATTTCATGGCTGTAAATGGTCCCTAGCCTCTTCTCTTTCACCATCTGTCCAAAGAGCAGCCCCAAACATGGTGTGTCCTGGCTTTGAGGGCAAGGACCAAACAGCCATGGGTAGAGTGATGGTGGCCAGATGGGACGATGCTGGTGACATTTGTTCCAAAGTCTCAGCTGCTTGGCTGATGTGAATGCCAGGTGATGTCCATAAGCATGACTTCTGGGCTCCAGAGCCACATTCAGCTCTCCAGCTCTTCCTATGATTCACCCTCACTGGGGACTGTTGAGTCACTTACAATCAGGAAAAGTACTAATACTTGCCACCGAAATTTAATAGCTCTCCTAGCCTAGGGACTTCATTAACTGGAGGGAGAATCAATGACAGGCACTTTATGATCCAGGGCTTCCTACTTAGGGCTCCCTAGACCATCCCATCCGAGAGCAGGAGCTGCTGCCATCTTGGAATGGACATTTGAGAGATAACAGTTTCTTCCTGCTGTTATACATTCCTAGATATTCATTCCTCCTCTCCACAACCCAGGCCTATATCCAATATGTCAAGGTGATTTTAATCTGACCTTTGAAACATGGGAGAACAATTGATTACAGGTATTTGGGGACATCTGACCTGGGCAAGATGAGAGCTGTGATGTTGTCAGAATCCTCACTCTGTCTTTGGGGAAGTACGTGTTTAGCAGCATGGCTACTCTAGGTTTGCCTGCCTAATTGCATCCCTAAGCAACCAGTTTATGGTATGAAAAGTACTCTTTTTACTTTTTATAAATCCATTTCACATTTGTCTTTAACTTTTCTCAGTTCTGATCAACTCAAAACATTTCCCGCCAAAATTTCTGTTTGGCTTCTATAGATTAAATGTATGGGTTTGGCTTTAGAAGATCTGGGTTCTAAGCTTTGCACAGCTGGTAACTCACAGTGTGAGCTTGGGCGAGTCACCGTTGGGAGGATGGAGATAACTAGCCCTGGCTGTCTCTCGGCGTCAAAAGAGAAAACTTACTGGAAGTCACTTACTGGAGGCATGCCGGGGCTGGTAACTCACAGTGTGAGCTTGGGCGAGTCACCATTGGGAGGATGGAGATAACTAGCCTTGGCTGTCTCTCGGCGTCAAAAGAGAAAACTTACTGGAAGTCACTTACTGGAGGCATGCCGGCCCCCACCTTCATTTTCAGGATGTGGCATAGTTGTGGTAACACAAGCAAGGGCGTTGGAGCAGACAGACATGGGTTCAAATCTCAGCAAAATCGCTGATTAGCCGTGTGGTCTTGGGCCGGTTTGTGAGTCTCGTTTTCCTTTTCACATGAGAGGTAGGGGAGGATTACCTCATTGCACCATGCTGGGGGCCAGTGAGGAGGTTCCATAAGGCATAATGTTTGTTACATTGAAGCCTCCCCAGCTCTGACATGCCCTGCCCCTCGCCCTCCGTTTGTTCACAGCTCTCATCCCTTTCAGATTCCATATAATTTCCTTGTTTGTTTCACTTAGTACCTGTCTACCCCACAAGCTCCACAGGGGTGGAGTTTTTGGTTTGCTGTGTTCGCTAATTTATCCCCAGTGTCTGAAGTAGTGTCTGGCATAGAATGAATATTCTATAATTACCTGTAGAATAAATGCCAAAGAACATGCTTCTTGTAGTCCAGGCGTTGCAGACTTTGTCCGTAAAGGGCCACTAGTAAAGATTTTATGCTTTGCAGGCCCTACAGTCTCTGTCACCACTACTTAACTCAGCTGCTGTGGCATGATGGCCACTCACGCACAGAGCATAAACAAGTGGCTGTGCTTCTAAAAAACACTGGAAAGACAGCCTTGAGCTGGACTTGGCCCGCAGGCTGTAGTGTGTGCATCCCGCCGCAGGCCCACGTAGTGCTTCTGAACTCTGACATGTCATTCTAATTCAGGAACAGCCCCCGTTTGGTCCCTCCTGTGATGAGGAAACAGGAAAACTCTTTGCCCCTCCTGCCCCTGTCCTAGGTGACTGGCCCTATGGCATTATCCAGTTCTTCTGCCCTCTGGCATCTCATTGATTTCAGTTCTTGAGAGACACCAGCAGGTTCAGAACAGGGTGGGGCAAAAGGTTGGGGTGTTTTTTATTAACTCCTCCCCTGCTGGTGGTGGTTTGGGGAGACTGTGTTCCTCTCCTGTAGCCTTTGCATTTTGCAGGTTCCAATCCCATTGGTTTTAGACCCAGGATGCTTTGTCATTTTTTACATGTTCTCTTAGCTCTTTTCACACTTTTGGAAATGGTCCCTTCATTAACCTGCTTTTCTTGCTCACTTTAGCAGAGGCCATCTGTTTTCTGTCAGTTCCTTGGCTAACACACTGTCCAAAGGCAGAAGGACAGCGGGAAGCCAGCTGTGACTCCCCTCGCCGCCCGCCACAGCTGCCATCGATCCCGACTCTCCAGCAGCAGCCTTTGTGGCTCTTTCTTGGTTAAGACTTTGTGTTCTCTTCCTTTCCTGCCAGGAAGGGGAGACAAAAAAGGACAGGACTTGCCCAAGGTAGTGGGCTTGTTTCTCAAATTCATCAAAACAGAGAACAGGGTATCAGAAATTTTTGGTTCTAGACCTATCACTCAGTAGCCCTGTGTCTTTGGACAATTTACTTAACTTCTTTGAGCCTCAGATTAGTTGTCTTTAAAATGGGTGTAATAAACCCTGCTATACAAATTTGTATATTTAGTATTATTACAACTTAGTAAAAAAGAAAACAACAAAACTAATTAATACTATTAAAAATGTTAAGTATAATAATAAAAGTAGGTTTTACCCTTTATTTTCTAAATTTCATGATAAGTTTATATTGTTTTTCTTATGAGAAAAAAGGAGAAAGATCATCTCTGCCAACTCTACAGAGTGGCTTGGGAAATAAAACAAATTGTTATATTTGAATGCACATTAAGAACTGCATAGTGCCATGAGAATTAGAATTGCCATTGTTCATTTAGCCATCTGCTTGTCCAGAGGTGGCTCCTTTTGCCAGGCTCTTTGCTCTTGGGTCCCCAGAGCTCATTCCTGGAGGTTGGCAGTGACTCTGATGCTCCACTTCAGTTCCATGGTACCACCCCCCTAAGGCTGACTCTCGTCCTTGGGCTGTCCTGATTTCAGCGCCAATTACTCCACCACCGTCTGAGAGATTTCCAGCAGCACCATCCACAGTTCCAGCCCTCAGGGTCTTTTTCCCGCTGCATGAGCTCAGACCCACTGGACAGAAGTGGCAGGCACGAGTCCCTCCTCCTCACCGTGCTCCTTTGCCTGCGCTCATCCTCCACACAGTTTTCTCTGTGCCCATGCTGATGATGTTTCAGCATTTGTCTTCATTATCCCTCCCCCAACATGACTTTGATATAGGTGACCCTTGGATCAAACTCTTTTCCTCCCTTCTCAGAGTCAACCACTGGCATGAAATGAATTTGGGCTTATCTTTTATAGTAATATTTTATGACTTAGAAGTGATAGATTGTATTTTAAAGTTGAAATATAGCATGCATACGGAGGCTATGGGGGCTGAGGGGAGCAGTCCACCCCAGCTTCTGGCAATAAGGGGATTCACTGTCTGTAGAGAATTTAAAAACAGGAGAAAAGCAGTCAGTCTGCTTTTTTTTTTATCATCATCATGCACTGGATATTCTAAGCAATGTCAGTGATAGAAAAAAAAATACTCATCTCTGCTGGGGCAGACCACTCCCACGTCCTCTCCACCTTTGTATGCCACTTTAGCTTGATAAATACCACATAGTGAACACTTCCATACATCCTTTACTCATAACTATAAATAGAAGAGGACCAGCACCCTGAAAGACTCGCTTGTAATACCACAGATTCATTTTGCCTATATTTTAATCTCATATAAATGGAAGTATATATTATTTATTCTTTCAAGTCTGGTTTCTTTTGCTCAGCATCATGTTTGTGAGGTTCATCCATATTGTTGTATGTAGCAGCAGTTTATTTCTGTTGTATTCTATGCCGTATTTCATTGTGAGTATACAAAAATGTATTTATCTGTTCTTCGATTGATTAACATTTGGATTGATTCCATTTGGGGGTTATGAACAGTGCTGCTGTGAAAATTCCTGCACATCTCTTTTGGTGCACATATGTAGGCATTTCTACTGGGCATGTACTTAGGAGTGGAATTGCTGGTTCATAGAGTATGTGTATGCTCAGCTTTAATAGATATTGTCACTTTCTGAAAATGGTTATACTGACACCCTCAGCAGCAGTGCAGGAGAGGCACAGGTGCCCCACATGTTCACCAATAATTTGTATAGTCAACTCCTAATGTTTTAACCATTTTGGAAGAAGTACAGTGGTATCATATTTTGGTTTTAATATGCATTTCCTTGATCTCTAAAGCAGTTAAGGACCTTCTTTACTTCTATTGGCCATTTGGGTTTCTCCTTTGTGAAATGTCTATTCAAGTCTTTTACTACATTTTTAATTGAGTTGTCTGTATAATTGATTTGAAAAAGTTATTTATGTAGTCTGGATAAGCTAGTTTTTTTTTTTTTTTTAGTCCCATATAATGCTTTTGCTTCTACCAATGTTGTATTTTGAAACACAGCAGTTTCTAATTTTAATGAAGATCAGTTTATCAATTTTGTTTTACTATGGCTAGTGCTATTTGTATCTGTTTAAGAAATCTTTGCCTCCACTACAGTTAATTCTCCTATGTTAGTATTTAGAAGCTTTAATATTTTGCTTTTTATTTAGATCTATAATCCACTTGGAATTGATTTTTGTCTATGATGTGAGGTGGGTCAATTTTTTTTTCTTATGTGGTTATCCGATTTATCCAGTAATTGGAAAGTGGGGATGGTGATTATCCTTGGTTTCACTCCCAATATCAGATAGAAAACTTTCAACAATTCACCATTAAATGCAATGCTTGCTGTACGATTTTTGCTAGCCATCCTTTATCAGAGGAAGGAAGTTTCCTTCTACTACTTGTTGGCTAAAAAGTTATTTTTTATTTAAATCATAAATTGTTAAATTTTATCAGATGATTTTCCACATTTGTTAAATTGATTAGGGTTTTGTTTTTCATTTTTTTCTTATAAATTGGCAAATTATATTGATATATTTTCTAAATATATCAATATACCCTCCTTTCTGGAATGAACATAACTTGGTCTTGATGTCCTCTATTTTTCTATATATTTATATGTATTTTATTTGTTTTATGCTGTGGGTCTTGCTCCCATCCCCTTGGGGACAGGGGTTTGCCTGGCACAGATTTGATACCCCTCTCCCAATAATGCTGAGCCCAATGCATGGAGATGAAGTCCCATTAACCCAAGTAGAGTCATTTTCCCTTCCTGCAGTCTGGTGGGTTTGACAGCTTGTATGGTGCGATGCTCCCAATGGCTAATGAGCAGCTTAGGAATGCTAATGAAGGACTTCCTTTGGTTGTCTCTCGTGAGTCAGCAAATGAGCTCTGTAACTTGGAGAGCCAGAAGTTCATTAGCGACCTGGTATATAGACAGACCCTGATGGAAATGAGGGAATTTAGGTCTGTCAGAGCAGAGCGCTAAGGAGTTTTGAAGGTGAGGCCAGGATTAGGGATGTGAAGTATAAAGCAAAAGGAAGCTGGAGCTAGGATTTATAAATAAATTTCAATGTCGGGCTCTGTAAAGAAAAACAGGAGAGGCCAGAACATGCAGCCTACACAAGAAGCGGAGCGGGCCCAACATCTGGGTGTCGCTGACATCAGAGGAGCTGTTGATTCACATCTCTCCCTGGTAGCAGAATGAAAGAGAGAGATGCAGGAGATGTGTGCAGCGCGGGTAGCTGAAGCAGATCACCCGTCAGCCGGCGATGATGGATGAGGGACTGTAGGTGTCTTGAGCTCCCTGTTCATTTTTCTTTGAGACAGGATGGAAAATCTAAAACCCCATCTGCTTATAAGTTTACTACAGTAACCCAATGGATAAATAATTTCCCAGGCAGTACCATGGATAATGTTTTCCAAATGAAGTCGAATAGACTGTAGACATCAGGCAAAGATGAAAGATCAAAGCCGTGCTTGTCGAGCTGCATAAGTGATGTCCACTGTAAGCACTGGACTTGGATGTGCTGGGCATGTTCATGGTCATGGGAAGGTAACTTTGGTAAGAAAAAAGTATCACTCCCTTGGCTTAGGCAGATACTTTGGCCAGAAAAAAGCATCACTCCTTGGCTTAGGCAGTTCCCTTGGGTTAGGAGAACTGCCAAAAAGCAACCTATTGAAAGCTAACTATTGGAAGGCACTGTGGGTAAAATATGCAAAATGTCACTGAGGCAGAAGTAAGAACGCCCGTAGAACAGGTGCAGCATGAAACTAACCTGTCGGGGAAAGTGTTAGTTCTGTTTCCTCTTGAAATCTTTTTATTTATTTTTTCCCCTTACCATTGGAAACCCAGAGACAGATGCTCCCCACCTTCTCCCCACCTGAATTTTCATAGACTGAAAATGGAAATGAGGCTCCCAATTCTACCATGTCTGGGACAGGTGTCCCAGCCATGCTGTGTTCACCAGGAAATGGTGCAGAAGGGAATGAAGATGTATCAAGATTCTGCCCAGTCGAAGCCTGTTCTTTGGGAGCTTAACTATTTGAATGAAACGTTTCTAAGCTGTCATACTCCTTTGCTATTGTAACAATAATAACCCCACATTGATGTCACCTAGGACCCCCATAGCTTGGAGAAGGCCTAAGGCTGTCTTCATGGTTTTTGCAGATCCTTATAGACTCACTCTCTCATAGTCCTGAGCTGCACTGAAACAACCAGATGTGGCAGGCAGCCTTGTCTCTCACTCACATGCTCTACCTGCACCAAGGTGTTGTGTTAATTTAGTTAGTTTGCTGCAGATACAAGGTGTCGTGCTGTGGGGTGGGCAGGATGCATGCTGCCTGTCACAGCCTCTGGCCACATCCTGGCCTCCCCCCACTCCTCTATTTCCCTCATGCTTCTCTGCCTTGTCCTTTAGAAATGCCTCTGGTCTCATGCAGAGATTTTTCACCCCCTTTCCTGAGCCCTTGGTACCCACCATATCCATGCCCTACAGGATGTACATAACCCAGGTGAGCTTCTCAGGGGGGGATTTCCTACAAAGGAGTCTCTCCCCAAGACAAGATTTGCTACCAGTTTCTTTTTAACATTTTGAAGTGGGCATCTCTACCCCCATTTTATGCTTGAGACAGAAGCCTGGAATGAGTTAGCGAGTTGCTTAAGTTAACACAATAGGTAGGGCAAGGGCCCCAAATGAGGTTGTTTGACCCCAAATCTCATGGTGTTTCCACCACTCCATGCTGCTTTTAAAGGCCCCTTATAAGAATTTTGAAGCCCTTTACATCCATGATCTCTCCATGGTCTGGTAGAAGTGGGTGCATTTTGTCGGCCTTCACACCATGTTTCTGCCCAGTGCTTCTGCCCACTTTATTTCATGCAATGAATGCTTCCAGCGATCATGCGAGGAACCCTTTTTTAAAGAAGAGGAAACTGAAGTTTGGAGAGGGAAATCACTTGGCTAAAGTCCTACCGTCAGTAAAGAGTCGACCCCGTCCTCAAACCCAGGCTTTCTGCTAACAAACCCATTGCTCTTTTTGTACCATAGGACGGTGGAAACTGAAAGTGAACAGCCTGAGGTTGGTAGAATCCTGGTGATTTCCGCTTGTTTTTTCAAGACAGTATTTAGCCCACACCAGGAAGGATAATTAGCTCGGCCAAAGATTTGGGTTTATCCTTCACCTCCCCCTGGCGGCCAGCCCAGGCTTGTGGCAGATTCGTATCCAGGAGCGGTCATGGGTGTTAAGCCTCTCTTGGAAGGCCAGGAGGGACCTGGAATGGCCACGCCTTCACATTTATTTTCCTCTCTTTCCTCGGCTTTTTGTGAAGCTGAGTCTATCATTAATCAGGCCATGAAGCGAAGGAAATAAAAAACTGCCTTGGAAAGTATTCTTATTTGTTTGAAATTGAAAAATAAATAAATAAAAACAACCCAGAAAAGACTGAAACATGTTTTCAATATACTGAGTTTAATTATCTGGCTGCGAACAAGCGGGTCTAGTCATTCGAAATTAAAGTTTAGACATTTGGCAAGTTTGTTGATGATCAGTTGTGATAGGAGGAGCCCCCAGTTTAATTATCTGGCTGCGAACAAGCGGGTCTAGTCATTTGAAATTAAAGTTTAGACATTTGGCAAGTTTGTTGATGATCAGTTGTGATAGGAGGAGCCCCCACAGACCACAGTGATGAGGTTTCCTTCATCTTCTCTCTGTACATTCTGGACATTTTGTTAACTGTTCCAGTTGCCCAGTGTCACTGTTTTACAAGTGCTGGGAGGGACAGAGTCAAAGAAGTTTAACGCATCCCTATCATGTTTTTGAACAAGGCCTTTTAAGGCCATCATATTGAAACTGTGTAACTGGTTTCAACGAGTCTCACTTTGTGTAGCATGTTGTTTTGCAGGAAATCCACTGAGCATGCACAGCGGAGGAAGGTCGTGACCTTGAGCAATCCAGGAACAAAGTCCCCCCACTGATGGAACCAAAAGGCTGGAAACAACTGCTGGAGCCAGTTCTGAAGCAAGAGGTCCTATAAGAAGGAAGATGTGGTGTACTGACCAATCAAACTCTGCCAACTCAAAATTTCTTTGCTTCCCAACCCCTTAAAACATTCCCAGACCCTAGACTGGGGAGACGGATTTGAGCCTTGCCTCCTGGCTCTTTGCCAGTCAACCTCACAATAAAGCCTTTTCTTTTCTCAAAAACTGGTACCATAGTATTAGTATCTATGGATGTCAGGCAGCGAGCCCTTGCTCAGTAACAATATGGGCTTGAACAAGGGAGAACCCCAGGTCTCTATCTGTGGGAGTGACCATTAGACCACCCAGCCATTCCGGCACAGTTGCTTTTGACTTTGATTGTGAGTTTTAATCAGAAACAACAGCCTTGAGGAGCAAAGACAGACACATTGTTCAGACTGTAGAACAGAATGGAGGCCAATAGGAAGCAGAGAATGTTGTTACTGCTCTCTAGGGCAGCTCGCAGAGGAGAAAGCCTGGCTGTGAGCACATAGGAAGTGGTAACTGGCGGATATAATCCCAGCAATATGAACACTGGGACATATTGAGCAGCACTTTAAGCTGAATTGCAAAATAAAACCCCAGTGGACGAGGAGCCCCTGCCCATGAACTCAGGTCCTCCCTCTTTATCATGCTGCAGTGTTTGTGCAGAGTTCTTTACCCTCTGCAGACTTAATTTTCCTCAGGGCAGTTCTGGCCATGCCCCTGTCTCATCAAGGAGCCTGCAGGACTCCCTCTTGCCTACAGAATAGAGTTAACTTGGCTTCCAAGGTCACTTTACTTTCCTGCTCCTTGACTCGGCCCCACCTGCCTTTTCCACCTATGGCCCACACGTCCGTTCTTGCACCTGCATTTCAGCTGATGAAACTATGTTCCCCATACACACTTGTCCTCCTTCTTCAGTTCAGGTCTTTTCTTTCTTTCCTGAAATAATCTAAATTCCATCTTTGCATGCCCCCATTCTTCCCATGGTTTCAGAACCCTGGTGAACCGACACCTTCTTTGATTCCTCTCTCTCCTCTTCCTTCTTTGAACTCCTGCAGTCCTAGAATATCCATCACCTTCAACTTTGTGTTATAGTTCCTTGGTAGGGCTTTCTTTACTGCATGGTTTACCTCATTTGTGCTTTGAAATCAGGGGTAAAAGATTCCTTGTCTTGTCCACTCTGGGGACAGGCAGGATGCCTTGGACAGAGTAGGCACCCCAAAATGATGAATGAATGGAAAGGCTTACTGAGAAAAGAGTTAGCAGTCTTGGGCACAGGTTGGCACCCGGTGGTTTTATCTATCCATCCTTTTCTTCCTTCTCTCTAATCCCTCGTTTGCTTTTCCCTCTTCTCTCTTTACATCTTCCTTTTCCTCTTTTTATTTCACCTGCTGCCAAGCCTTGGTACTCTAAACCTCTCTGCTAGGCATGCGCATCTCTCCAGGCTGCTGATTCCTCCTACAGGGAGAGCTTGTCATGGTCCTAAATAACTTTTAAACAACAATGGCAACAAAGAGACTGTCTTGTCAAGATGTTCTGGTATCAAAGAAGTAGGGACCCTTTTCTATATGATGTGGGCTTGCTTTGGAGATTACTGTTTGAAAATGTGCATTCATGAAGCATTCCCTTCTTTCCTCTGAGAAATGACAAGTGTCTTCCCTGGCCAGTGTCTCTGTTCATCTCCACAGGGGGGTTAAGCATGGAGGAGCCAAACTGGCACAGCACTGAAAGCAGCTGAGCTTCTCTCCTTGCTAAGATCTTGCTATGTACAAACCTCTCCTCCCTCTTGCCAAGATTACTGGGTGTACAGGATTGAATTATATCCCCCCAAACCCACCAAAGCTTGAATTGAGTCCCCCAAGTTTTATGTATTAGAAACTTGGCCTGCACTGTGACTTAAGAGGGTGGGAAATCCGATTACGGTAATTGAAAGGTGGAGCCTTGAAGAGGTGATTAGATTATAGGACCACACCATAGTGAGTGGATTAAAAATGGTGGTCACGGGCATGGTTCTGAGGGCTTTAAAAGGAAAGAACAAAGAATCTCTCTCTCTCTCTTGCTTCCTCTCACCATGTGATCTGCTTGTACCTGCTGGCTCCCTGCCGCTTTCTGCCATGCGTAGAAGCAGCTTGAGGCCTGCACCAGATGCGGCTGTCCCAGAATCATGAGCCAAATAAACCTCTTTTCTTTATAAATTACCCAGTCTCAGGTACTCTGTTATAGCAACACAAAATGGAGACTAATGCAGAAAATTGGTACTGAGGAGTGGGGTGTTTCCTTACAGATACCTGAAAATGTGGAAGTGGCTTTGGAACTGTGTGATGGGCACAGGTTGGAGGAGTTTGGAGGACTTAGAAAAAGACAAAAAGATGAGGGAAAGTTTGAAACTTCTTAGAGATTGGTTAAATGGTTGTGGCCAGAATGCTGATAGAAATATGGACTGTAAAGACCTTTCTAAGGGGGTCTCAGATAGAAATAAGGAGTTTATTGGAAACTGGGGCAAAGATCACTCTTGCTGTGAACTGGCAAGGAACTTGACTGCATTGTGTCTGTGCCCTAGAACTTTGTGAAAATTGGAACTTAAGAGTTGTGAACCGGAGTATTTGGCAGAAGAAATTTCTAAGCAGCAAAGCGTTAAGGAAGCTGCATGGCTGCTTGCAACAGACTATGCTGAGTTACGGCGGCAAAGGCACAAAATAAAGTCAGAACTTATAATTCAAAAGAAAGCAGAGGGCAAACAATTGGAAAACTTTCAGCCTGGCCACAAAAGCAAGAGTATAGCCCAGTGGCTCTTTGCTAAGGAGATGAGTACAAAAGAAAGAGATTATCAAGAGAAGGGGTAAGGGCCTTGAAAGCATTACAGCAGCCTCTGAGTCCAACCCTTCCATTTCAGGCCAAAAGGCCTAGGGAGGCAGAATGGTGTTGGGGAACAGGCCTGAGGCATCCTCCACAGGCTCACTGCTCAAGACCACCACAGAATGCTGCTTCTAGCACCAGCACACCGGCTGCTTTGGCTGCTCCAGCTGTGGCTAATTTGGCTCCAGGTGTGGCTGGACCCACAACTTTGAAAAATACAAGCCGGAAGCCTTTGCAGCATCCACGTGATGTTAAGTTTGCAGGCTCGCAGAATGCCAGAGCTGTGAAGGCTTGGGAGCTTCCACCTAGATTTCAAAGGATGTATGGAAAAGCTAGGAGACCCTGGAAGAGATCTGTTGCAGGGGCAGAGTCACCACAGATAGCCTTCACTAGAACAATGCTCCATGGAAACATGGGATCAGAGCTGCAGCAGAGAAACCCCAACAGTGCCATGCCTAGCGGAGCCATGAGAGTAGGACCGCCATGGAGACCCCAGACCTGTGGAGCTACCAGCGTGGAATGCCAGGCTGGGAGAGCTGAAGTGTGGCCTGTGACCAGAAAAGCCATAGGAGTGGAGCTGCCCGAAGACTTGGAGACCCAACCCCCATACCAGTGTGCAGAGTACATCAAACACGGAGTCAAGGTACTTGATTCACCAGCTTTGAGATTTAATGCCTGCCCTGCTGGGTTTCAGACTTGTTTGGAACCTGTTACCCTTTTCTTTTGGCCTATTTCTCCATTTTGGAATGGGAATATGTACCCTATGTTTGTCCTGCCATTGTATCTTGGAAGTAGATAACATAGATGGGACTTTGAACTTTGGATTTTTGAGCTGAAACAAGTTAAGACTTTGGGGATAAAATGAATGTATTTGTATGTGAAAAGGACATGAGTTTTGGGGGGCCAAGGGCAGGAGGTAGTGGATTGAATTATGGCCCCCCAAACTCACTGAAGCTTGAATTGTGTGCCCTAAGTTTTATGTATTAGAAACTTGGCCCCCACTGTGACTTAAAAGGGTGGGAAATCCGATTATGGTAATTGAAAGGTGGAGCCTTGAAGAGGTGATTAGATTACAGGACCGTGCAATAGTGGATGGATTAAAAATGGTGGTCATGGGTGTGGTTTGGAGGGATTTAAAAGAGGAGTATGAAGAGTCTCTCTCTCTCTTGCTTCCTCTCACCATATGATCTGCTTGTACCTGTTGGCTGCCTGCCACTTTCCACCATGAGTAGAAGCAGCCTGAGGCCCACGCCAGATGCAGTTTTCTCAGAGTCATGAGCCAAATAAACTTCTGTTCTTTATAAATTACCCAGTCTTGGGTATTCTGTTATAGCAACACAAAATGGACTAATACACTGGGTCATAGCAGTTTGGCTTAAAGAAGCAGGAAATCAGTAAGGCACTAGGGAAAGAGTGCCAGCTGGGCTTGACTCTGGCTCTGCCCTACCTGCGATGTGGGGGGAAACCTGCAAGCTCTAAGGAGCTCAGTTTCTTCTTCTGCACAATGGGGGAAGAGCTTGGATGATGTCTGGGGTCTTTTCCAGAATTCCCAATTTGAAAGCCCAGGTCCATCTGAACAGAGGTCTGTGGCTCAGCCTGAGCCAGGGCCAGGAGGTGGCAGCATCTGCTCCATTTAGAGCCAGGCAGCTGGGCTGCAGCTGCAGGATCTGGACTGTCACTTCTGTAGAGCTGGGGTGTACATCATGCTCCACTTCCGTCTGGAGTCTTTTATTACCTTCCACTGTGTGTTGTTTGTAGTCTGCTGGGTCATGAGATGGATACCAGCAAGACTACAAATCCCTGGGTACAGAAGTCACTTCCTGCTCCCTCTTTGCCTGTGTCTGACTTCACTTGACATGACACACACAGGCCAGGGCACACTCATCCCCAATGAGGTCCCAGTGACTGGCTCATATCCGGGCAGCTTGCTGGAGCTTCTTGACGCAGGTTTGGGTCTCCCCTAGGGCAAATGAGGGCTGCATCCGTGAGTAATCATGCATGTTCACCTGCTCTGAATGTGTACTCCTGTCTCCCAGGGCCCCTTGTGCTGTCTCCAACAGCTGCATTTGCTCAGGGCCAAAATGGAAATACTAATGCTAGGCATGACCGATCTAAGTGCAGAGAAAATGAGTTTGGGTTGTCCACCAAACTTACAAGGAGTTTTTACTAAATGAAGATGGACATAGACACTTAAAGTGCAATGGAACATTACAATTGCAAGGAACCTTCGATGTGATCTAGTTCGGCAGTTTTCAGACCCCACAGGGCATCTTCCTGGGCCCAGATCCAGCACCACTGAATAAAAGATGGACATAGACACTTAAAGTGCAATGGAACATTACAATTGCAAGGAACCTTCGATGTGATCTATTTCGGCAGTTTTCAGACCCCACAGGGCATCTTCCTGGGCCCAGATCCAGCACCACTGAATAAGAATCTCCAGTGCTGGAACCTAGGAATCTGTATTTTTAAGTTCCTCAAGTGTTTCCAGGGTAAATGGTCTGCAAAAAGGCATTTAGGAAGCATCATCTAGTCTATACTCATGCATTTGGGAAGCTTGTTGGCAAACTTTTGCCCCAGCCTTTTCTATCCTGCCCTGACCTACAGAATCAGAATCTCTGGTGTGGGCCCAACACTGCGTTTTAACAAGACGCAGGTGTAGGGTGACCAGCTCAGCCCAGTTTGCCTAGTGTTGTCCTGCTTTTAGCCTTGAAACTCCAATATCTCAGGACTTCCCTCAGTGCTGGGAACCCTGGGATGGCTGGTTACCTTTCAAGGTGACTTTCTGCACTCTAAAGTTTAAGAGGCACTGGAAACAATTCATTTTACAGTTGAGGAAATGAGGGCCAGGACCGGAAGCAGTTTGTCCATGGACATGCAGTGAATTAGTGGCACAGACAGGACAAGGCTTCCAGCCCAGTGTCCTTGCTACTCTTGGAAGCATTTTGCTCTAAGTAGCTGTTTCACTCTTTCCTCTTCCCCACTAAGAGCTAACCCTGGAGGAGCTCATTATGGAGTGGCCATATTCGAGGTGGGTAATCTGTATGCTGTGGCCTCACTTGGGTGAGGTGAGCAATGACAGGTGCAGGTACATTACGCTTTAATGAATTCTTCCAGGGCTTCCCTGGCCCATGTGGGGAAGGTGATTTACAATTTAATGGCCATAATCCCTGGGATAACAGCATTACTGAGATGGAGAGAATCTTTGAGAAGAATTACAACCCAGGGGCTGTTGTACAACCAAGTCAGGACCCCTGGCTGCTATGCTACCTCCAGGTCTCCCCAGGTGCTCTGGGATAAATCCTAGTATGTCACTCTCTGTTCTCTTACCAACGGCCACCAAGACTTGCAAAGCCATGCTTGATTATCAACTTCAGGTTTGGTTTATTTATTCTAGGGTGGGGAGTGGAGTAACAGCCAGAAGGCACTCATGATACAGCTGTTCGCAAACTGGAGTATGCATCAGAATTGCCTGGAGGGCTTGTTAAAGGGCGAGTACTGGCCCCCAGCTGTAGACTAGTACATCACCAGCACCTGAGTGACTTCATCATGTGATGCTTGTTATTGACATCACCAGGCTGGCCTTACTGTACAAGGCAGGGCACTAAGGGCTCTCCTAGCAACACAAATTTTACTTATAAACAAAGTAGGTATGGCTTTACAGATGATGTAATTTCATCAATACTGTTCCCTCTTCTAAGCATCCCTGTGTGTAGGCTAATACTTAAAATCCCACAAATAGAGAACAATTCTTCTGATGTGAAAGTTTAACTTCAGTGACATGTAAATACCTAAGGGTAGGAAAGAAAACTAGCATTTATTCAGAATCTTTTTTGTTACAGCTATCACAGAGCAGAAACATTAATCCTTATTAATCACTTGTACTTAAAACCTCTTAAACAGGTGGTCTGTGGCACCAGAGTCTCCTGGTTTTCTTCCTACCTCCCTGGACACACTTCTTAACCCCTTCACTAGCTCCTCCTCTTCCTGACTTGTTAATTCTGGTGTGCCCGAGGCCTGGTCCTGGCTTACGTCTCTCTTCCAGGGTAGTATCATTTACCCCCTTAGCTTAAAACCCCATCAGTATGCTGGTGACTCTCAACTCACACCTCCAGCTTGGGCCTCTCCTCTCAGCTCCAGCTGCCCAACAGCTTCACCTGGATGTCTGCAGACACCTCAAACGAAGCATGTCTAGAACCACATTCTATATACAGTCTACCCTTTTCTCTATCCATTGCCCCTTATCTAGTTTAGGCCACCACCACCATCTATCTTCTGGACAACAAAATGTTCCCTCCTACTTTATTCCATGTAGCCGCCAGAATGATGTTCTTAAAATGAAAAGCAGGTCATTTCTCCCCTGCTGAAAGACCTTCAGAGGCTCCCCATCTAAACTCCTCTCCATGGCCCCCAGGGTCCTGCAGGATCTAGCCCTACCTGCCCCTCCAGCCTCACATCCCATGTTCTCCCACTGCCCACACATTCTAGTCACCTGCTTTCCTTTGATTCCTGGAGCCCGACAAGCTTCATCCCCCCTTCCTGTGTGCTGTCCCTTGCTTCACATGTGTACTTTTGCACTGTCTTGGAGTGGCTGGCTCCTTCTCATCCTTTAGGTTTCAGCCTAAACATCACCATCTCAGAACGTCCTTTTCTGCTCGTCCTATCGTAAGTAGGTATCCCATGACGTATCACTCTTTTCTCCTTATGTTTGTCTTTGATCTTATAATCCGGAATAATTTTATGCTTCCAGTCTGATTCCTTGTCTCTTGTCTTGCTCCCCCATTGGGCTGTGGGCAGGTGTTGATGGTAGTGAAGAAGTTGACTACCTCGCCTGATAGACAGAACAGGCCTTTAAGAGAGTGCATGAGTGCACTGGATCCCATCTGGAGAGCTTGGGGGTACCAACCAGGGCAAGAGGGAAGGAGAGGAATGGATGAAGAGAAAGCAGTGTAGTACACATCCCCAGTCCAAAGATGCCAGACTCAGCCATGTGACATGCCTTGGCCAACAGGATGTGAGAGGATGTAATGTGTACCGTGTCTGAGTAGAAGTTTTAAGAGGCATCCCAAGTTTCCACCGTGAGAATGTCATGCGTAGATTGGGGCTGCTCCATCATCCTGGGTCCAAAAATGAACAGACACAGGGAGCAGAGCTGACCTATAGCCACTGACATGTAAAATGAGAAAAATTAAGTGCTGTGCTTGTTGTAAGTCACAGGGATTTTGCGGTTGTTCATTATTGGAGCAAAGCTGGCTAATATCATCATCTCACAGGAGGGGAGAATTAGGAAAGATTCTTTGGAGGAAAAGATTTCTAAGTTGATTCCTGCAGATGATATAAATACTTTTAAACACAGTGGACGCAGGTGGGGAGTATTCCAGCAAGAGGGAAAAGATCTGTAAAAATTTTTGAATTCAGGCAAAATTGTTTCTCATTAGAGTAAGGAAAAAGTTGAGAATGGCTGAAGAGTATCCTGGGGAGAATGGTCATAAGTACAGCTAGAGGATGGTTAAGGGCCAGATCACGAAGGGCTTTGGAAGCCGTGATAAATTTACACTTTATCCTAAAAGCAATGTGAGGCCATTTCCTGGTCTGTTTTGCCTTTTAGAATGATCACTCCGCCGACTGTAAAGACCAGGTTAGAGGGCTGGCAGGAGTCCAGGTGGAGGATGGGACGTGGACGAGCGTGAGAGGTGTTTGGAAAGACCTGGCGATTTTCTACGTGTGATTGAGCGGAGGGAGTCAGTGGTGAGTCGACTTGGGTTTAAGCGGGTGGAGTCGATGGAGAGCACAGGAGCGGAGCAGTTTAAGGGCAGCAGAGGAGGGGTATGTTTTGGCCATTTGGAGTTGGAGGTGGCAACCTCCAACTGAAGAATGCTCTGGCATTTCTCCTGACAGCAGCAATGTGCCCAGCTAAAAACTACCTTGTCTGGAAATGTTGATGGGAGTGTCTGTGGGAAAGCACAGAGGAGCTCACACACATCTGAGTGAGAAACAGCCTAGCTGACATGCCCCTGGTGGGCCTACCCCCAGCCAGAGAATCAGAACAGTAACCCTGCCACTGGTGAACCAGTCCTGGAATCCCTGTCATGGCACATGCCCATACCTCCAGGCTGAAAATCAACCTAGCAATCCCATCCTCAGTGAGCCAGCTCCCTTGGTGACTGACTCACAGTGAGCACATTCACATCCCCAGCCTGAGAACCCACACAGAAACCCACCCCTGGAAAAGCTGTGCCACGGTTGCCACAAACCTCTCAAGCATAGGCTGCTGAGGTGCATGCAGATGTAGTGGATTACAGCTGAAGAAACTACACAGAGTCTACAGTACTGAACCCATCCGGAACAAAGCCACTGTGTTCTATCCAATTGGCACCCAAGGATGCACCTAAGGTAAAAGTTCTACCCCACGCAAGTCACCCTACAAAATGCAAAGAGGTGACTGTTCCACCAGATACACAGATATCAATACAAGAAAATGAGAAACATGAAAAATCAAGGAAATATGACACCACCAAAGAAATACAATAATGCTTCAGTAACTGATCCCAAAGAATCAGAGATTGCTGACTTGCTGGAAAAGGAATTCAAGTTAATAATCTTAAGGAAACTCACTGAGATACAAGAGCATACAGACAAACAACTCATTTGGGAAAGGACAATCTTTTCAATAAATGGTGCTGGGAAAATTGAAGATCCATATACAGAAGAATGAAACTACACTGCTATCTCTCACCATATACCCAAATCAAATCTAAGTGGATTAAAGACTTAAATGTAAGGCCACAAACTATAAAACTTCTAGAAGAAAACACAGGGCAAACACTTCAGGACATAGGACTGGGCAAAGATTTTATGAATAAGACTTCTAAAGCACAGGCAACAGAAGCAAAAATAAACAAATGGGATTATATCAAACTAAAATGCTTCTACACAGTGAAGGAAACAACAGAGTGAACAGACAACCTGCAGAATGGGAGAAAAGATTTGCAAACTATACATCCAATAAGAGGTTAATATCCAGAATATATGGAGAACTCAAAGAACTCTATAGTAAATAATAGTAATAATAATAATAATCCGGTTAAAAAATGGGCAAATGAGCTGAACAGACATTTCTCAAAAGAAAACATAGAAATAGCCAACAGGTATATGAAAAAACGTTCAACATCACTAGTCATCAGAGAGATGCAAATCAAAACCATGATTAGATATTTTCTCACCCCAGTTAGAATGGCTATTATAAAAAAAGACAGAAAATAACAAATGCTGGCGAGGATGCAGAGAAAGGGGAACTCCTATACATTGTTGGTGGGAATGTAAATCGATACAGCCACTATGAAAAGCAGTATGGAGGTTTCTCAAAAAACTACAGATAGAACTACCGTACTATCCAGCAATCCCACTACTGGGTATATATCCAAAGGAAAGGAAATTAACAGTAAGGTTGCATTGAATATACAGATTGTTTTGGGAAATGAAATACTATATTGAATCTCTCCTTCCACAAACATGATCAGTGTCTTCATTTATTCACATCTTTAAAAAAAATAACTTTCAATAAAGTTTTTTTTCTTTCCCCAAAAAAGGTTTTGCATATTTTTGTCAGATTTATTTACAGGTAACTTATAGCTTTTGTTTCTATCATGAATGAGATCATTTTTTTTTTTCTAAAGTGTTTTTAATTAGTAAATGCTGGTTTATAGAAAAGCCAGTTTATTTTTGTGTAGTGATTTTGCATTTGGGTACTTTGCTGAACTCTCAAATGAGTTTCAATAACTTTCAATTGATTTTCTTCAGTTTTCTAGGTGGATAATCTCATCTGTGAGTAATGACCTAAAGTATTTTTAATTGGTAAATGCTGGTTTATAGAAAAGCCAGTTTATTTTTGTGTAGTGATTTTGCATTTGGGTACTTTGCTGAACTCTCAAATGAGTTTAAATAACTTTCAATTGATTTTCTTCAGTTTTCTAGGTGGATAATCTCATCTGTGAGTAATGACAGTGTTATTTCCTTTCCAATTTTTATAACTATTATTTCTTTGTCTTACATTTTTTCTTTTTCTGGTGCTGGCTAAAAATCCAATATAGTGTTGAATAATATTAGTGACAGTGAACCTTCTTGTCTTGCATAATATTGACAAGTGTCTGCCCCAAATTAAAGACTTTAGCTTCTATTTTTAATTTGCTAAAAGTAATTTGCTAAAAGTTTTAAGCTGTTGACTTGTATCAAATGCCTTCTCAGCAGTTTTGGAGGTAATTCGATTTTTTAAATTTACATTTTTGTCAAAGTCATATACATGTACATCTGTTAAAAGGGGGAATAGTCTGTAAGGCTTCTAATAAAAATAGCTTTTCCTAACCTTTATCTCTTCCACTTCTCACTTCCTTGAGTCAACCATTTCTAATTCTTTTGTCTGTTTCTTTCGGGCATTTTCTTCTATAGTTTTTAATTACATGCTTATATTGCCACTTTCTATTTTTGAAAAATTTCTTCCACTAATTAGAAAGCTATACACTTTATCCTGATTTTTCTAGGTTTTCCTTCAATTTTGGCATAATATACAAAAGAATATTTTTCTGCTGAAGTCTCAAGTTAATTAGTATTTAAATTCTTTCTCTGCATATAGCAAAGAAGTGTGCCTCTATTTGTCTCCCCATTTTCCAAACCCCATGTTGCTATTGACTGGAATTTTGGGTCAGATTTTCATTAAAACTTTTTTTTTATAATCAATACTTACTTAGATTTAACAATATGCTTTTCTGATTTCTTTCCCTATTATTCTTTATAAACATTATTTAAATTGCTTTTATTAAATATTGAGTATGTACAAAATAATATTTATAAATATGTATAAGGTACAAAATAAAACTATAATAAGCACATGAGTACCCAAAATCCAGTGTAAGGAAACGAATATTGTGTTACCTTTGGAGTTTTCTTTGTGACCTCCCTTCTTTTTCTTTCCACTCACTCAAGCGTTCTCCACAACTTTGTGTTTATCACTCCCCTTCTTTCCTTAACAATTTTGCTACATACATTTTAAATTGTTATTTTTATCTATAAACAATATAAGTATTCAAGGTTTCTTTTTTAATATCTGAATAAATGGAATCATCCTTCATTTATTATGTGTTTGTATCCTTAAACTTTATTGCTTTACAAATTTTCAAACTTTATATAAATAAATTGCACAGTATGTCTTCTGCAATGAATTTCCTGGCTCCCCCATTCAACATTATGTTTCGGAGATTATCTGCATTTTCATGTGTGGCTTTAACTCATTAATTTTTACTGCTATGTTGTATTCCATGAATAGTTCTTTTGGGAGGTAGGATAGATAAGGGTTAAGAGCACAGCGCCTAGAGTTTTACTGTCTTCGTTCCAATCCTGAGTCTGCCATTTATTAATTGTGTCACAGTTGGCAAATTTTTTAACCCATTTATACCTCACTTTCCTTATCTGTAACATGAGCAAAGTAATACCTCCCTCACAAGAGTGTGGCGAATGAGTTAAAATGTAATAGCATTTAAAACAGTCTTTATAGGGCCGGCCCGGTGGCGCACTGCTACAGTGCGCTGCTTGAGAGTGCGGCGGCGCTCCCACCGAGGGTTCGGATCCCACATACAGACCGGTTCCTGCTCACTGGCTGAGCGAGGTGCGGGCACAGCGCCGAGGGTTCCAGTTCCGGTCCCGGTCCGGTATGGGCACGACACTGAGGGTTGCGATCCGTTGCCGGACACGAAAAAAGACAAAAAGGAAAAAAAAAAAAAACAGTCTTTACATATTATCAACACTATGTAAATATTAACTATTATTGTTGTATAAATATACCATAATTTATTTATTCATTTAATGGCTGATGGACATTTTTTACTATCTCAAACAGTGCTTCTATGAATACCCTTGCACATGACCTACAATCCACATACATGTACTAAGTCATGCGGTATGAGTGTCTTCAACTATATAATGCCGAGTTGTCTTCTGTGGTAGTTATAATAGTTTACCCCTCAACTAGCACTGTAGGCATGTTCTGTTTGTTCCACATCTTTGTTACACTTGGAATTGAGAGATTTTGAAATGCTTGTCAATGTGGTGGCTATACAATGGTATCTCATTATGGTTAATTTTGCATTTCTGTGATTACTAGTGTAGTTGACCATGTTTTTATTTGTTTATTGGCCATTTCAATCTGGTTGCTTTTGTGCAATTGCCTGTTTGATATTGTCCCCAGTTTTCTACTCTATTCTTTTCTCTTATTGCTGCTTATAAATTTAAAAGAAATACTTGGCATTCTAATCTTTTGTCAGTTATATGTATTATAAATTTGAGGTTTCTCTTTTCACTTTCATTATACTGTGGTTTGATGATCAACAGTTATTTGATTTTATGTACTTGATTCATAAATTTTGTCTTTTACTATTGCTTTTTTTATGATTATTGCTTTTTGTGTCATTTTTGAGAATCTTTTATTCAC
Source organism: Galeopterus variegatus (assembly GCF_000696425.1). Taxonomy (NCBI): domain Eukaryota; kingdom Metazoa; phylum Chordata; class Mammalia; order Dermoptera; family Cynocephalidae; genus Galeopterus; species Galeopterus variegatus. Next base: position 84,888 of record NW_007731563.1, read on the forward strand.
CCTGAGAACATACAAGTATCC
>NW_007731563.1:85414-88146 GCF_000696425.1 Galeopterus variegatus
CGTGGCCTTGGTGTTATCAGCACCGCACTCTACCGAGTGAGCCACAGGCCGGCCCTTTGGTCTGTTTTTGAAAGATGTTTTCAAAGTGATTTTCTAAGTTAACAGGTACTTTCTTTCAGTCTGATGAGGACATCAGTCCACTGTCTTCGTCCTTCTATGATTGGTTTTTGGAAGTAAGCTGTCAGACTAACTGTCATCCCCTTCATGTATATCTGTTGTCTCTATGGAAACTTTTAAGATCTTTTTATCTTTGAGAGTTTCCATTTCATTAGGATATGTCTACTGGACAAAGTGAGTAACAGGGCCAGCCTGGACTCAAGGGGTGAGGAAATAGACTCTACCTCTTGATGGAAGAAATATTATGGGTGTATTTTCAAATAAGTGTGCATTCTATTAGACAACAAATGCACTTTGCATATTTTTGAAAAATATTGGTGCATAATGTAAAAGACATTTTCTATTTAAAGACAATAGTTGGTGTGCAGATGAATTTTCAGAAAATCAAACCACAGGTTAGGAACCGTGGATATAGGAAATGATTTTCAAATGTTACTTCCAAAATTAACCATAACAGCAACAACCATATACTGAATGCTTCTTCTGTATTAGGGAAGTGTTCTAAGTGACTTTTTTTTTTTTTTTTGTGACTGGTAAGGGGATCATAGCCCTTGGCTTGGTGGTGAGTGCACCAGCCATCCCTATATAGGATCTGAACCCATGGCATCGGCACTACCAGTGCTGCACTCTCCCGAGTGAGCCACAGGGTCAGCCCCTAAGTGACTTTTAAAGAACTTTATATTCTGTTATAATTTTAGATGTACAGAAAACTTTCAAAAATTAATGCATAGAATTTTAACATGGCCTTCATCACACTTTCCTGAAATGTTAACATCTTACATAACTATAGTACGATGATCAAAACCAGAAAATTAACACTGATACAATGCTATCAACTAACCTACAGACCTTATTTAAATTTCACGAGTTTTTCCACTAATGTTCTTTTCCAGGTCATATATCTAATCCAGGATTCCACCTTGAATTGACATGACTCTCTGACTCCTTCAGTCTGACAGTTCTTTAGAGTTTTTTCCCTTTCATGACCTTGATACTTTTGTAGAGCATCTCTCAATTTAGATATGTCTGATTTTTTTTCTTGAACAGATTGAGTTTAATATTTTAAGAAGAATACCACAGAAGAGATATTGTGTCTTTCTTAGTGCAGCATCTCTGCAGGACATGGTGTTATTTATCATATTACTGGTAATGCTAACCTTGATAATATGATTAAGACAGTATCTTTCAGGTTCATTCATCGTAAAATCATTACTTTCCCCTTGTAATGAATAAGAATTAATGTATTGATTAGTTTTTATTTAATAGAAATCTTGTAGAATAGTTATCAAAATATTCTGTTTCTCATCATACTTAATCTACCATACTCTTATGTTTTCCACTCTTTATCTCTCTGAGATGAATTCTGAATAATGGCTACAGTTTTATCTTCCAGTTCTCTAATATTCTCTTCAGCTATGTCTCTTTTGCTACTAAACATATCGATTGTATTTTTAATTTCTTTCTTTTTTTTTTTTTTTTAAATGACGGGTAAGGGGATCTCAACCCTTGGCTTGGTGTTGCCAGCACCACGCTCAGCCAGTGAGCAAACCGGCCATCCCTATATAGGATCCGAACCCGTGGCCTTGGTGTTATCAGCACCGCACTCTACCAAGTGAGCCACGGGCCGGCCTGTATTTTTAATTTCTAAATCTCTAATTGGCTCTTTTAAGAAATTACCCATTTGAAAATCTTATTGATAAAATTTTGAATTTCATTTTTAACTATAATTTTGAAGAGGCTCTAATTTTTTTCTATTAATATTTTCCCCACATGGAAGTTCTTTCTTTTGTTGGAGAGTTATTTCTTATGTTCACCTCACCTGACATTTAGTAATTCTTGGTTCTTCATTCATTTTCTGTGACAGAATTCTTCCCTGTGATCCTGGGACATGCTGGTTTCTTTCCAGATGGCTGGATAGCCTCTTAGCTGGTGGCATGAGTCATTTCTTGGCATGGCAGGTGAGATAATTTCCTGGTGAGGTGCCCATTGTGACAATCCCACTGGCTTCCTGGCATGATGGCTCAAAAGCTTCCTGTCTAGGTCTTACATTGTCTTAGCAAGGGGTGTCAGGATATCTTACGGAATATTAGCTTATAACAATTTCTATCTACTTTTTTCCCCCACTATGCTTCATAGCTTCAGATCCACTAAATATTCCTTTAATTACATGTATTTCCTAAAATAAAATCTTGGGGGTTTGGGTGTGGTGGGATGGGAAAATTAACACTTATATGACACAATATGCCATGTATTGTTCTAAGTGCTTAACATATAGTAACTTATTTATTCCTTGCAACATTCCTATGAGGTAGGTATTATTCTTTAACCCCACTTTAAAGATCAAGAGAACGAGGCACAGAGCTATTAAGTGGTTTCCTCGAGATCACAGATCCAGAGTACCATTGAACCAAGGTGTCTTACATTCAGATATAAAGTTTCTCCTTGTGGGCCGGCCCGTGGCTCACTCGGGAGAGTGCGGTGCTGATAACACCAAGGCCCCGGGTTCGGATCCCACATAGGGATGGCCGGTTGCTCACTGGCTGAGCGTGGTGCTGACAACACCAAGTCAAGGGTTGAGGTCCCCTTACCAGTCATCTTTAAAAAAAAAAAAAAAA
>NW_007731563.1:89078-91552 GCF_000696425.1 Galeopterus variegatus
ATCCCCTTACCGGTCATCATTTAAAAAAAAAAAAAAAGTTTCTCCTTGCATTCCTCTCTTTATCAGTCAGTAGGCCCAGTTTCTACAGCCCTGAATCCCCAGAGCGACATCCCACCTCTCAGTTTATAGCCTGCAACTACAGAGAATTTAATTATGAGTAGCAATTAGTTCTGCTAATATGACCCATGTAACCTTCAGGACAGAATGAGAAAGAAGGATTTGGGGCCTTGCTCTTCCCTGCTCTACCTCCCTGCTTTGACCATGCTGCAGGACTATATTGTTGAAATAAGATTGTTATAAGGAACAATCCCCTGGGAGACCTCAAGCAAGTAATTTCTCCTTGCATTAGCCTGCTTTACCCATATGTAAAGAAGTAGAGGGCTGAGGATGAACTAGAAGAGGAGCTCTTTAGATTTTTTTTTTCTTTTTTAGCTCTGTAGATTCAGAGAACCTATAATTTACACGATTATATTTTCATCATTTTGTTTCATTGTATTTGGACTTGTTTGTATCTCCTTCATTTATGTTTTTTTTTGTTTGTTTGAATCAGCCTGAAAAATGAAATTAATACACATGTTTAAAAAATTGAATAATATACAAGTGCTCAAAATGAAAAACCGTGCCCTGCTTTCCATCTCTTCTCTTCCCACATATTACTCTCTGAAGATAACCATTCATGACTGTGTCTGGTTTTAGTTCTACTGGAGTTTATTTCTATACCTCTAAATAATGTGTGTATTACAGTTTCTTGATTTATGAACTTCAGTCAGCATTTATTGACTCCCTTTGAAAGATGAGGATATATCTCTCCTATTATGGTTTAGTGGTGAGAGCCCTTGCCCCAGCACTGTGACCTCAGCTAAATCCTATTATCCCACAATGCCTGTGCAAGAGGGGAAATTGACCCAGCGTGGCTGCTCTGGCACTGCGGTGGCTTTATTCATGTTTGTCAAGCTGAAGATGGGAGCACAGAGAGGCACTGGAGACAGCTCATGATTGCCCACAAGGAGGGGCTTTCTACTCTTGGGAACAGTGGCTTGGGTTTTAAAGAGGTTAATCAAGAAGGAGTGTGGTGATTGTCTCAGATGAGCACACAGTTTATTGTTCCCAGAGGGCCTTGTTGCATTGGGGAGCCAAGGAATAGGAGCTATTTTTGCGTAATTGATGTGTGCTGTTGTTCCACACAGGGGGAAATAGCAAGGTCACCTGCGATAGGAAGAGCTGAGTGCCCAGAAGTCTTCTGGCCACATTCAATGGCTGGAAAGGGAAATTTTGAGAAGTAATATGTGTTGTTACATCAGTCCAAGTTTCCAAGTTTCCTCCATCCTGCTGGGAAACAGGAGAGCCTCACTTGTAGCCTTTAGGGGGGAGGGCAATGGGTGGGGGCTGGGAGCAGGTGGCTGCTCCTTGACAATTAGACTGTACCACAGGAGGCCTGGGGGAGTGGAAGCCACAGAAGGGAAAGCCTTGCAACTGGGATCATCTTTCTTACCACAGTGGGCTTAGTAGTTCACAGAAAACATTGCCACATACCTGTTACCTGTGTCAGCTTCTACCCCTTCAAGGCTCACCTTCCTAGTGTCTATGGGGAAAGAGAGGGTTTGACATGGCCATTACTGAATTGCCCATTGACATTGGCTTCTCCGTGATGGGACTGCCCTCTCTTTCCATGGGTCCCCCTCACCTCACTGCTGTCACCACCTGGAATTTGGGAACTGCTATCCTGCACAGAGTGAGGATGTGACCAGCTGGCATGCCTCCAGAGAGGAACAACTTGGGGAAGCCACACATCCCTACACTGCCCTGCCTTGTTATCCCCCATGTCACCTCCATGTGTAGCTGAATGGCTGGGAGCAATAAAGAAGGTAATTACAGATTTAGAGGAAAAAAGATAAGCCAATGCTTGCTTTAACTGTTTCCATAGTCCAAGGGAAATAAACACAACCGAATAATTAAACTCCTCACAGGGGTCCCTCCTGGGTACACCCTGATACCTACCTAGCCTTGCTCCCTGTGCTTGAGGTCTCTTCTTCTCACCCTCTTTCTGAAAGACTTCTTCAATTATTCAACATGTAAAACCTGCATCTTTCTAAAAATTAAAACTCACATCCTCTATCACAGTGGGTTGGTCTTACCCCAGAATCTACTCTTTTTACTACACCTCCATCCCTGACAGCTTAAATAGGAGGGAGAGGGAGAACTTTGAGGGGTGGTCCAGGGTGGGCTTAGGTCCAAGGTCTGACATCCCCTGGGAATCCCTCTGTCAGTGTGAAATTAGGGCCCTTCTTTATTCCTGGTCCTTCAATCTGCACACACACACAAGTGTGCACACACTCACAAACATCTCATGAAGATGTAGCAGTGGGGAGGAAGCAGTGCTGGTTGCTCTTATTCACTTTCCCATATGTCCCAGCCCTGCTGCTCTAAAGAGAAAGATGCTCAAAGACCCTGGACCTTTTTTAAAAAGAAGCACT
>NW_007731563.1:92128-93448 GCF_000696425.1 Galeopterus variegatus
GTAGCAGTGTGCCACCGGGCCGGCCCGAAGCACTATTCTTTACCTTTGGCTTAAACAAATTTTCAGGCACCATCTCAGTGATGGTGGTGGCTGTATCCGTGGGGTCTTCCACCTACAAACACAAGCTCATCTGGTACCACAACAATTCCATGAAGACTGGTCCATCACCCCTGTAGTAGAGATAATGAAGTAAAGACTGATAGAGGCTTTCTGGTTTCCCCAAGGTCAGGTGTGGCTGAGACAGAACTAGCACCCACATCTCATGAGTCCAGGCGTAGAGCTCTTTCCACCACATTAAACTGGTAGGAAACATCAGTGAAGGTATAACAAGAATTCAGACAAATTACTGCACCGGTAAAGAAACTAGTGCGAGAATGTGCAAGACATGAGGGCCCAGCACTCAACATAGATCAAGATGTCTTTATATATTATTTTCCAAGAGAACCTAAGGAAGAAGGACACCATCTGTAATTTTGGAGTTCTTCCTTTTATTACCCTTTAGCCAAATTTTCCATCAGTACTTCAAGAAGATCTTCACTTCTTCATCTAAATACAGGAAAAGTTGGATTATGATTGGCTCTTTCCAACTTCTAGCATTCTATGAAATAAAAAGCTAATATGACATGTGATATTAAGTAAGGAGAATGACTTCCTTTGTTGCATGTTGACTTGGGAATGGTCACAGCAAGGCACCTGATCGTACAGCCACAGTAAGCCCAACGTCAGCACGTTAGCCTGGTCCTGCAGCTACAGTAAGCAGAAGTGCTCGATTTCATGCTCATAGGAAATGATTGGCCATTATCAAGAGCAAAGAACTCATATCAAATTTTCTGTGAGCCTAAATAAATCTTCAAATGAGACACTTGACATGTAAAGGGAAGCATAAGTGGGTCAAGGGAAAGAGCTGTCGGCTGACACTGAAGAGCTCGTGAAGGTCAGATGCACGTGAAGTGGGAGCCCGTCATCTGCAAAACTGATGAAAACTTGAAAAGGTCAGAAATTTGGTTTGTGGAAATGGACAATTATCTGTGAGAATATTGTATGAGGACTTAAACTGAACTGAGATGAAAGAACAGACTCATTCTGAGAGATGCTTGAAGAGGGAAGTTTCTGTGACAATCGTGCTATGCATTTGATTAATGATCAGAAACAGATGGGACTTGGCATTTTTCTGGATCTCTCGAGGGAAGCTGGACACAGTAAAATATTTTTGAGGAAAACAGTAACTGGCCAAGCAGTGCCTTCTGTCCCTGGTTCACCTCTCTATTCTATTCATAGTCACAACTCTTGATTTGGAAGCACTCATAAAGAAAAAAAAAA
>NW_007731563.1:94279-95541 GCF_000696425.1 Galeopterus variegatus
AGGGTTGCGATCCGTTGCCGGTCACGAAAAAAGACAAAAAGGAAAAAAAAAAAGAAAATGAGATTTTGTTCATGAAAAGGCATGGTAGTTTGAAACATTAACTAAAGTTATTTCTATGTTTTAGGGGTGCTGATGAGGATAGGGGGTGCGGGGGCAGAGTGTTGTTTTGGTGAGAGCTATGGCTTTGGCATCAGGCCATGTGTTTTTAACCCCTGCTTTGCCACCTGTAGATAAATTACTTAACACCTAGACCCCCGGATTTCTCACCTGTAAGATGGGGGTTACAAATCTCAATTTGCACAGGTGTGTGACATAAAGCCAAAATTAATAACATATAGAAAAACTTGTAAATGCTAAAGCAATATACAAAGCGTGAAGAATTATAAATACAATTATTATTGCTTGGGTTCTCAGTTTGTGGGATTGAATTTCAGCTGCTCCAATGACAGATGACCAGGAATACATGAATAATTATCCCCCCCCAAGGTATACTTTTTCTCCTTGCCACCTATCACCAATAAATATTTGATTTACATTTGAAATCTGGCAATCCTGAAAGCCATTAATCCAAACAAACACTTAGCTCTCGGCAAAGCAAGATGTTTCCAAGCCAGAGCCTGCCCACACCTGCTCTCTGATGCCTGCCTTGCCCATGTGCTGGAAGACCTGACCAGATGCTCCTGGTGCTGTCTATGATGACCTGCTCATCAGTCAGCCGACAGCCTGCAGTGGATGGCCACCATGCATGGAACAACTTACAGGAATCTACAGGTACCTACTGAGAAAGAACAAATATTGTCCTAAAGAGCTGGCCAGTTAATTGAGGTGACAAGAGGAACACAAGTAAGATGTAGGAAACCTAAGAGGCCCTGTAGAGGTAAACCATAATTGCTGCCTGTCCAGCCTTCATCTACCCTCTTCTGGTAAGAAAACCTCTATTCTCCTTTTGTTAACATCCTTCACCCTTTCTTGCCTGTGTGGTATTTGAGTGAGGCTGACCTCAGCCCCCTGCTCCAGAAGTGGGGACACAACCCACACCTTCTAACCAGAGCCTTGGTGATTGTTTCTCAAAAGGGCAAGTAAATTTGGCCCAGGTCCAGAGCTCTTGCCCAAATATTGAGGAAAAAACGTCTTTTCCTAAGCTTCCAGATAACCATAAATAGCTTTCTGGTGATATTTCTGAGCACCTGGATCTAGTTGGGTCCGAAGCTTATTGGCCTTTCGCATTACCCCAGTGAACTCCTTTTGTTTGTTTATTTAGT
>NW_007731563.1:96546-101581 GCF_000696425.1 Galeopterus variegatus
AGCATGAAGTGCATGCCCTTAACTCATGTACAAGCGGGTCAAGTGTAGAGAATCTGGGAAGGTCTTCTACCCTATGGAAGTAAACTTGTAGAGGCTATTTAAGGGCTGAGTAGGAATTATCCAGGAAATGATGGGCAGGGAAGGAGAAATATGCTTGTTCTTACCTCTGTGACCTAGAGAATGATGTGTGTATATGTGTATATGCATTAAAGGCTGGGAAGCAGAGGGTAACTACAGAAGACCCAAGTTTCTGGAATGAAAATGCAAAATCTCATTAGCAGAATAGCACAGGTGAAGAAATAGTCAGGGTGGTCAGAGGAGTCCTCTTAGCCATGGAGAACCTTGAGACTCCTCTTGGATCTTACTTTATCTTATAGGTCATGGGGAGCCTGGAAATTTATAAAGCAGGAGAGTGTTTTGAAATTTATAAAGCAGCTATTTAGAGATGGATTTGAGAAAGATACCCTTGGAGGGAAGGAGACCAGTTAAGAGGCTCTCACCCTAATCTTGATGAGAGGCCTAATCAAGTTTGGAAAGACAAATGCAGATGAAAGAAATATTTCGCAGGTAAAGTTTGTAGTAGCATTGCCTGGATGTGGGGGTGAAAAAGAGAAAAGGGTCAAGTGTTTTAGCTTGTGTGACTAGTAAAGGTAGATGGCCAACTGAGTTGATGAGTTTGGTTTTGGACATACTGGATTTAAGGTACATGATGGATGGCCAGAGAGACATACCCAGAATGCAGTTGGAGATGTGAATCTATGGCTTGATAGAAAGTTCTAGGCTGGAGAGAGACATCTAGGAATCACCAGCATATAGTTTAAACCATGAGGATCATCTAAGGAGAAAAGCAGCACAGAGAACAGAGTATTCAGGAGTAACCTTGGGTACACTAATAATGAAGTATTGTGGCATTGTGCTGGGGAAAGAATCGCCCATAAGAGAATGGTTGGAAAGACAGGAGAAGCACCTGGAATATTGTTGAGTATAATAATTATTCTGATTTGAGCATCACATATTGCACACAGGTATTGATATTTAACTCTGTACCCCACAGATATGTACAATCTGAAAAGAAAAATGTGGACAGCACAGTATCCTAGAAGTCAAGGGAACAGAGTTTTGGGATGGAGGGAGTGATCATCAGTACCACATGCAGCAGAGTACAGAAAAAAAAATATGGATCCCCAAACTACCTATTGGGTTCAAGAGTTAGGAAGTCATCTAGTGATTGTAGAGTGGATTCAGCAGAGGGTGGATGAGAGTGGGAGCCAGAATAGAATGAGTTGAAGTTGACAGAAAACTATGGCCACTCTTTGAGAAGTTTACCTAAAAAGAGAGGAGAGATATGGGATAGTAAATGGAAGTGGACCGAGTATCAAGGAAGGTTTCCTCTTCAGGACAGGAGCCACTTGAGTGTATTTCCAGAATAACAGGAAAGAGGAATCCGTCAGAAAGGGGGAAGTTGAAGATACAAAATGAGAAGGTTTGGGGATGGAGCAGTCCTGGAGCCTGGAGGCCAAGGTGCCAGGAACAGATTGGCCTTAGAAAGGAGGAGGGTATCTTATGTTCCAATAATGGAAGGAAGTTTTTGTAGGATGGGTATGGGTTTTAATAATTGGGTGGGGTAATCTTTAAGAAGAAGGCATATTATGGCTTCAGTTTCGCAGAAGTAGGAGGGAAGAGTGGTGGTAGTTGGGGGGGTGGGCAGTGGCAAGGCTGGAAGTTGGGGAAGTAATACCAGGTGACTGGTTTTTTGTTTGCTTGTTTTGTTTGTACTGTCCAGTTGGCCAAGAGTGGACAATGACAAGCAGGAGTAGGTAGCTGACTGATACAAAGCCCAAAGGCAGGTGACCTTTTCTTTTATTGAGATATAATTCACATATCATAAAATTCACCTTTTAAAATTGGCTTTTAGTATATTCACAGAGTTGTGCAACCATCACCACTAATTCCAGAACATTTTCATCACCCTCAAAACAAACCCATATTTATCAGCAGTCACTGCCCATTATCCCCTACCCCCAGCCTGTAGCAATCACTAATCTACTTTCTGTGTCTATAGATTTACCTATTCTGGACATTGCATATAAATGGAATCTTAAAATATGTTATCCTCTTTGTTATTGACTTCTTTCGCTTAGCATGATGTTTTCAAGGGCATGCATCAGTACTTTTCTTTTTATTTCTGAATAATATTCCATTGAATGGGTAAAACACATTTTGTTTATCAGTTCATCTGTGATGCACATTTAGTTTGTTTTACTTTTGGGCTGCTATGAATAATGCTCCTATGAACATTCATGTACAGGTTTTTGTGTGGGCATGTTTTTTAATCCTCTTGGGTATGTATACAGAAGAATGGAATCGCTTGGTCACATGATATGCATGTTTAAATTTTTGAGGAATAGCCAAACTGTTTTCCGAATCAGCTGCACCATTTTACATTACTGCTAGCAATATAGGGTTCCAATTTCTCCATATCTTTGCCAATGCTTATTATTATTATTATTATTACTACTATTATTTTATTATAACCATCTTAGTGGGTATGAGTACCATCTCACTGTACTCTTTTTTCCCCCTCCATTGTACTCTTTATTTACATTTTTCCGATTGCTAACAATGTTGAGCATCTTTTCATGTGCTTATAGGAATTTGGATATCTTTGTAGGGTTGTCTATACAAATCTTTTGCCCACTTTTAAGTTATTTGTCTTTATATTGTTGAATTGTAAGAGTTCTTCAAATATTCTGGATAGCAGATCCTTATTAGGTAAGATTTGCAAATATTGTCTCCAGTTCTATGGATTCTCTTTTCATTTTATTGGTAGTGTCCTTAGAAGCACAAAAGTTTGTAATTTTGATGTAGTCTAATTTCTCTATTTTATTCTTTGGTTGCATGTACTTTTGATGTCATATGAAAGAAACCATTGCCTACTCTGAGGTTGTGAAGATTTACAGCTATATTTTCTTATAAGAGTTTTATAGTTTTGGCTCTTACATTTAGGTTTTTGATTAATTTTAATCTTTGTATACAGTGTGAGGTAGTGATACAACTTCATTCTTTTTCATGTGGATGTCCAATTGCTCCAAAACAATTTGTTGAAAAGACTATTCCTTCTTATTGATTTGTCTTGGCCCCTTCGTCAAAAATTAATTGATCATAATATAAAAATTTATTTCTGGATTCACAATTCTATTCCATTGATGTATATGTCTATTCTTATATCAGTACTACCATGTCTTATATCAGTACATTTCTTTTGTTAAGTTTATTCCTAAGTATTTTATTCTTTTTGATGATATTGTAAACCAAATTGTTTTTTTAATTTTATTTTCATGTTGTTTATTTCTAGTGTGTAGAAATACAGCTCATTTTTGTGTATTGCTCTTATATCCTGCAACCTTACTGAACAGTGTTTATTAGTTCCAATAGTGTGTGTTTGTATGTGTATTCCTTAGGACTTTTTAAAAAATATGTGACTATGTCATCTGTAAAGAAAGATAGTTTTTCTTTCTCCTTTCCCATCTGATTGCCTTTATTTCTTTTTCTTATCTAATTGTCTTGGCTAGAACATTCAGTACAATGTTGAATGCAATTGGCAAAGGTGAACATCCTTGACTTGTTCATGATATTAGGGGTAAAGTCTTCAGTCTTTCACCATTAAATATGATGTTAGCTGTGGGTTTTTCACAGATGCCCTTTGTCATGCTGAGAATGTTCCCTTCTATTCCTAGTTTGCTGAGTGATTTTATCATAAAAGAGTGTTGGATTTTAAGTGCTTTTTCAGCATCTATTGAGATATTCATGTGCTTCTTGACCCTTATTATATTAATATGGTGTATTACATTAATTGACTTACATATGTTGAGTCAACCTTGCATCCCAGGATAAATCTTCCTTGTTCGTGGTGTATAATCCTTTTTTAAAAATATTGTTGTATTTGGCTTGTTAGTATTTTGTTGAGGATTTTTAGGTTTATATTCATAAGAGATATTGGTTTATAGTTTTCTTCTGATGTCTTGGTCTAGTTTTGATATCAGAGTAATTTTGGCTTCATAGAATGAATTGGGAAGTATACCCTTTATTCTACTTTTTGGAAGAGTTTGTAAAAGAATTGCTATTAATTAATCTTTATATGACTGATAGAATTCACCAGTAAAGCCACCTGGTTCTATGCTTTTCTTTGTGGGAAAATTTTTTTTATTACTAATTTAATTTCTTTACTTGTTACAGGTCTGTTCAGATTTTGTTTTCTATTGAGTAAGTTTCAGTAGATTTTGTGTTTCTAGGAATTTGTCCATTTCATCTAGGTTATCTAATTTGTTGATATATGATTTTTCATAGTATTTCCATAATTCTTATGTTTATGGTTTTTAGTAACATCCCCTCCACTTCTACTTTTAGTAATTTGAGTCTTTTTTTTTTCTTGGTCAATGTAGCTAAAGTTTTGTCAATTTCATTGAACTTTAAGAAACAGTTTTTTATTGTCTCTATTTTTTTTTTGTTTTCTATTTTATTTATTTCTGTTGTAATCTTTATTATTTTCCTTCCTTCTTCTTGCTTTAGGTTTAGTTTGCTCCTCTTTTTACTGTTTTGTAAGATGGAAGATTAGATTATTGACTTGAGATGTGCCTTTAGTTTAATATAGATGTTAAAGTTATAAATTTCCCTCTAAGCACTGCTTTAGCTGCATCTCATAAGTTTGGTATGTTGTGTGTTTGTTTTCATTTATCTCTAAGTATTTCTCAGTTTCTCTTGTGGTTTCTTCTTTCACCCATTTGTAATTTAGGAGTGTTTTTAAATTTTTACATATTTATGAATTTCCCAAATGGACTTCTTTAGTTATTTTCTAATTTCATTCCATGTCATTAAAGAACACACTTTGTATCATCCCATTCATCTGAATTTATTCAGGACTGTGTTTTACCTGACATATGGTATATCCTGGAGAATGTTTTATGAAAAATGTATTTGAGGGGGCCGGCCCGGTGGCGCACTGGATAGTGCGCCGCTTGGGAAGCGTGGCGGCGCT